>NC_046218.1:138500-231498 GCF_011004875.1 Balearica regulorum gibbericeps | reverse complement strand
GGCCCGGTCTCTTGGCCCTCGGGCCCTTCCCGCTTCCCGCCGGTAACCCGCGGAACAACGGGGAACTACGGCAGCTCTCGCCGGTGTTGTAGGCGCTGGTGCTGTCCCGTTCGGGCGCCTCCGAGATATCGGCCAGGGGGGGTTCGGCCCCCGCTGCCTCCAGCCAGGCCCGCAGGCAGCGCTCCCGCAGCCGCTCCATCTTCTGCGCCCGCAGCAGGTGCCGGCACTTGAACTCCAGGTGCCGCAGCTCTTCCTCCAGCAGCGCCAGCTCCGCCCGGCCCGCGGCCGACCCGCCCAGGCGGCCCCGCAGCTGACGGTACCTCCGCAGCTCCGCCTGGCTCAGACCCGCCGCTGCTCCCCCGGGGAGCGGCCACCCGGCTGCGGGAACGGGGCTGAGCGCGGCCGCTCCGGCTCTTCCTCCTCCTCCTCCTCCTCCTCCTCCTCCGGCTCCGGCTCTTCCGACCGGCCCGGGTCTGCCCGCGGGCCCCGAGCCGGAGCTCGATCCGGATCCGGGTCTTCCCCCGGGGCTCGCTCCTCCTCCGGATCCGGTGCCGGATCTTGCTGCGGTCCGAGGCCTGGGACTCGCGCCGGGGCGGGGCGCGCGGCGGGGCGGGGGGGGCCGCAGGGGGGGCCCGTCGCCCCCCTCCTCCCCCAGCAGATCGTGCTCCGAGCTCTCCTCGTTCCGGGTGCTCTCGTCCGTGCGACCCACGCCGCTGTCCGGCTCCGCGCCCCGCGGGCAGGGGGTGGCGGGGCTGGGGGGCTGGGGGGGGGGGGGGGGGGTGTGAGCAGCGACCCCCCCCAATGCCCCCAAACTGCCCCAGACACACACACCCCCCCCCCTTGCCCCCCAAGACCCCCTACCTGCCCCGGGGGGGTCCAGGCCCCCCGCTGCCGCAGCTCCCCGTCCTCATCGGAGCCGAAGTCGTCGAGGAAATCCTCCCGGTCGCTGTCCTTCCAGCGCTGCGGGGGGGTGTCAGGTACCTTGGGACCCCCCCCCCCGCCCCCACTCCCCCCCCCAGGATGCCCAACCCCTGCACGGACACCCCCCACCCACCCCCCCCCCCCCCGGACGTACCTGGCTCTCAGGGCGGGCGAGGAGGAGGGAGATGTTGGTTTGCTGCTCCCGGGTGAGGAAGGCCACGGCCTCCTCCCGGTCCTGCACCTCCACCCCGTTAATCTGGGGGGGGGGGCAGAGCAGTGAGCAGGGGCCAGCGACACCCCCCCCCCAGGACAGGGACACACCCCCCCACCTCCCCCCAAACCCACCTGGACGATGCGGTCACCCTCACGGATGCGCCCGTCCTTGGCCGCGATGCTGTTGGGGTTCACCTGGGGGGGGGTGTCAGGGTTTTCAGCACCCCCCCATCCCACAGGGACCCCAATTACCCCGTGAGGCCCCTCCCTCGGGCCCCCTTAGGGCTCCTCCAGCCCCCATGGGAGACACCCCCCCCCCCCCCCCCATACCTCCCCCACGTAGATGCCGGCATCCTCCTCGCCGTCGGTGCGGTAACAGACCGTGAGCCCCAGCTTGTCCCGGTGACTGGCCTTGTACAGCTCCACCTCCTGCCAGGCGTGTCAGCGACACCCCCAAAATGCACCCGGGCCCCCCCCCATCCACCCACCTCCCCCCCCAGGGGTCGGGGTGCTCCGCTCACCTCGTACTCCAGCTCCTCGGGGCGCTCGGGCTCCCCCAGATCCGCGGGGTCGAAATAGTCATGGGGGAGGGGGGGGCTGCGGGGAGGGGGGGGGAGAATGGTTGGGGGGTGCTGGGGGGGGGGGCCGGGAGGGGGGGGCTGTAAGGGGTGGGGGGGGCTCCATGGGGGACCCCTGAGGGGCCTGGCAGGGCACAAGGGATGCTGGGGGGGGGTCCTGGGGGGGGTTAAGAGGGTCTTTGCAAGGGGGGGGGCTCCATGGGGGTCCCCAGGGGCTCTTTGGGGATCACTAAGCCTTGGGGGGGGGTGTGTCTGAGCGAGCTGGTACAGAGCAGGGAGCGCTCCACGGGGGTCCCCAAGGGGCTGGGGGGGGGGGGGGGGCTCCACAGGGGTCCCCAAGGGGTCCCAGGAGGGTCCCCGTGGGTGGGATGCCCCCACAGGAGGGGTCCCCAAAGGGTCTCAGGGGGTGGGTGGTGTTGGGGGGGTTCTAAGAGGCCCCGGATAGGGCAGGAGGGGCCCACGGTGGTCCTGGGGGGTGGCTGGGTCCGTGGGGTGCAGGGCCGGGGTCCCCCCTCGGGGTTTCCCCCCCCCCCCGGGGTCCCAGGCGCCCGCACTCACGGCTCGGCCCCCCCGGGGCTGCCGGCCCCCCGCCCGGGGCCCAGGCGGCTCTCGAAGCTGATGTCCGTCTGGGTCCCGCTGTCCACCAGGCCGGCGGCGGGAGGGGGGGGGCCCGGCCCCCCCCAGGGGTGCGGGGGGGCGGCAGCTCCGAGCTGGGGGGTCCCGCCGGCGGGGGGGCGGCCCCGGGGGCTGCGGCGCAGCACCTGCAGCACCAGCGGCTCCTTGGGCCCCCGCGGGTTCCCCCGGCACGGCTCCGGGCCCGGCCCCCGCCGCGGCCCCTCCTTCCCGCTCACCTGGGGGGCAACGGGGGGTGGGGGGGGGGGGGGGTGTGTCAGGGCACCCCGGGTGTCTCAGCCCCCCCAGGGGATCCCTCCGAGACACTCCCGACGTGATTAACCCCCCCCGACCCCCCCCCAATGCAGCTGCCCCCCCCCAGCCCACAGACACCACCGCCCCCCCCCCCCTTCCATTGTCTGATTCTCGCCTGGAAACCGCGGCAACGGTTGCCATGGAAACTGGCGGGGAGGTGGGCGGGGGCGGGAGGATTGGGGACCCCCCCCCGGCACCCCACGGGTGTGAGGGGATCCCCACAGCCCCCCGCAGCCCCCCAGTGCCTGTCACCACGCCCCGACAGCCCCGTTACCCGTCCCTGGACCCCCCATTATCTGCCCCCCCCCCCCCCCCGCCCCTTTACCTGTCCCCACACCCTGCAGCCCCCCCGGCCGGTCCCTACACACCCCGCACCCCGGTACGGGTCCCCACAGCCCGGTACCGGTCCCCGCCCCTCTCCGGCCCCGTTTCCCGCCCCGCAGCCGCCGGTACCTGCAGCATCACCCGGTGCTGCTCCTCCGGCTTCTGCACCACACACATGTTGCAGCCCATGGCGGGGACCGGCCCGGCCCGGCCCGGCGCGATCTCCGGCCCCCGGCCCGAGCGGGGTCCCGACCCCGCGATCCCGGCCCCGGGCTCAGCCCCGGCCCCCGCGCTCCGGGGGGCGGCAGCGGCCCCCCCGGCCCCCCCCGGCCCCCATGGCGGCGGGAGGGTCCGGCGGGGCCGGCAGCGGCGGCGGCGCCGCCCGGTTCGGGCCGGTTCCGGTCCCGGTTCCGGTTCCGGTTCGGGCCGGTTCGGGCCGGTTCCGGCCGCGGCGCGCGGCGGCGGCAGGTGGCGGCTCGCGGCGATGGAGGAGGGAGGGGCCGGCTCTGGCCACGCCCACCCCGCGCGCGCGGACACGCCCACGGGCCCCCCCCCCCCCCCCAGCAGCCCCCAACAGCCCCTATGGAGCCCCTCTACACCCCCCCCAGCCCCTATAGATCCCCTATAGATCCCCTATACATGCCCTGTACAGCCCCTATAGATCCCTATAGATCTCCTATACATCCCCTACACATGCCCCGTACAGGCCCTATAGATCCCCGATACATCCCCTGTACAGCCCCCATATGTCCCGCAGTGACCCCCCCCGACCCTCCATAGCCCCCCATGCCCCTCTACCGACCCCTATAGACCCCTTATAGACCCCTACAGACCCCCCATGGCCCCCCAATTCTCTATAGAGCCCCTATAGACCCTCTGCAGACCCCCTATAGCCCCCTATAGAGCTCCACAGACCCCTATAGACCCTCTGCAGACCCCCTATAGCCGCCATAGAGCTCCACAGACCCCTATAGACCCTCTGCGGACCCCCTATAGCCCCCTACAGAGCTCCACAGACCCCTATAGACCCTCTGCGGACCCCCTATAGCCCCCTATAGAGCTCCACAGACCCCTATAGACCCTCTGCAGACCCCCTATAGCCCCCTATAGAGCTCCACCGACACGCTTGAGCCCCCACAAATCTCCTCCAGGGCTCTGTACCCCCATGTGGACTCCCTATAGCCCCCATACATTGCTCCACATCACCACATAGAGCCCCCAGGCCCTCGCAGAAACCCCCCCCCCCGGACCCTTATAGCTTCCTATAGACCCTCCCCAGAGCCACACAGCCCCATATACGTCACCGACAGACCCCTCGGGGACCCCTCTACCCCCACGGGGTCCCTATAGACCCCCTATAGCCCTCCTGCAAATCCTGCAGCATCCGTACCGCCGCCAAACCCCCGCACGGCCCCCTATACGTGCCTATAGATCCCTTACATCCCCCACGGCCCTCCTGCCCCCCCCTTACCAGCCTCTATAGCCCCCACAGGAATCCTATACATTTCCGTGCGTCTATAGGCCCCCAGACCGTTACCAGCCGCTATCCGCCCCCCAAGGCTCTATAGGCCCCTCCAGCCCCCTATAGACCCCCCCGAACCCCTCCAGCCTCTGCTGACCACCCCACCCCCTATAGACGTCGCCGGGATCCATACATCCCCCTCCCACCCCCTATAGACACCCCCAGGATCCATACATCCCCCCTATAGAGCACCCCACAGCCGCCCTCCCGGCAGGTTCCTCCTTTATTTCGGGGGGGGGGTTGGGGGTTGTTGGTTTTTGGGTTTTTTTTATTATTTTTTTCCCCTTTTTTGCAGTTTTTTTTCTCCCCAACGTGGTTTTGTACAAGGGGTATGTACAGTATGTATAGGGGGGTGGATGTATAGGGGGCGGGGGGGGCACACGAGGGGGGGTACACGGGGGGGGGAAGGGGCTCGGCTGCCGTTTTGGGGCCGTTTGGGCCTTTTCCGCTTCTTTTCCCGGGGGGGGGGGGCACACGGGGGGGGCTAACGCAGCTACGACACAGCGCACGGGGGGCGGGGGGGGGGTTGGGGGGGGCAGAGGGGTTTTGGGGGTGCAGGGGGGGTTTGGGGGTGCAGCCCCCCCCCCCCACGGGGGGGCCCGTCGGCTCGTGGGGGGGTGCCAAGGCCGCGCCGTGAGATGCATTCAGATGGGGGGGGGTGTGATGGGGGGCTCCCCCCCCCCCCAAAATCCCGAGGAGTCGGGGGGGACCCCAAAGGGTTATTGGGGGGGGGGAGCTGAAATTTGGGGGGACAAACACACACCCCCCCCCCCAAATTTGGTCTAAAGAGAACCCAGGCGTCGGGGCCCCCCTGCAGCCAGCGCTGGGGGGGGCCCTTGGGTTTTTTGGCTAAAAGTCCAGCGGGGGTCCCCACCCCCCCCGTTGTGAGGGGCTGGGTTTTGGGGGGGGGGGGTGGGCACCCCCTCTGCCAGGCCCCCCCCCCCCCCCCATTCCACTTCAGGCTCCCCCCCTTTTTGGCAGCGCAGGGGGACCCTTAAATTTGGGGGGGGGGGGGGGGGGAGAGCACATCCCCTTGGGTCCTCAGTGCTGGGGTCCCACTGGGTGGGGGGGGTGGGGGTGTCCCCAACCCCGGGCGGGGTCCGTCCCCCCCCCGCTAATCGAGGGGGGGCGCGGCGGAGGGGCTGGCGGGGCCGGAGCTGCCGGCGGCGTTCCCGCGGGCGCCGCTGTACTGCCCGATGAAGGAGCCGTCCTCGTTGAACTGGACGTCGGCGCTGCCCCCGTACCCCGCCAGGCTGTCGTCGCTCCCCAGCGCCGCCCCGGGGGCTCCCAGCGATCGCCCCGAACTGCCCGACGCCTTCTCCTCCGCGTCGCTGCGACGGCAACGGCGGACGGCGCTCGACGCGGGGGACAAACGCGCGCGCGCGCGCCCCCCTCCTTGCACGAGGACACAAACCCCCCCCCTTGCACGAGGACGCACCCTCCCCCTTGCACGAGGGACTCTCCTTACATGAGGACCCTCCCTTGCGCGACAACCCCTCCCTTGCACGATGACCCCTCCCTTGCACGACGACCCCCTCCTTTCCACGAGGACCCCCTCCCTTGCACGACGACCCCCTCCTTTGCACGAGGACCCCTCCCTTGCACAAGGACACCCCCCCTCGCACGAGGACGCACGTCCAGGCCCCCCCCTTACCTCTCCAGGGACCTGCGATAGCCAAGGCGGCAGCAGGGGAGAGACAGGGCGAAAGCAGGAAAGGGGGGTGGGGTGGGGGGGCGCAATTAACGAGGAGGCGTGTGATTAATTAGCCAGAGGGGGGTAATTAGCCAGAGGGGGTAATTGGGGGGGGGCAGTACGGCGGGGTGCAGCAGAGGGCGCCCAGCAGCTCTGACCCCGCCCACTGCGGTAAGCCCCGCCCCCTCGGCCCAGACCCCGCCCCCTCGGCCCAGGCCCCGCCCCCTCCATTGCCCCAGGCCCCGCCCACCCCGCCCAGGCCCCGCCCACCCCGCCCAGGCCCCGCCCCTCACCTGTACTCCCCGAAGGTCTCATCCTTCATGGGCCGGGCCTCCGAGTCCACCTGCGTGTCCTCCTTGTCCTTCACTGCGGGGGGGCACGGGTCGGTCCGGGGGGGGGGGCACGGACCCCCGGGGGGACCGCACGGACCCCCTCAGCCCTTGGGGACCCCCCCAGGCCTAAGGAACACACACCCCCCCCCAAAGCCACAGAGCCGGCCCCATGCGGCCCCTCCCAATCCCCCCCTGCTGCCCCCTTCCCATCAAATACCCCCCCTCCCAAGCCTTGGGGACCCCCACCAGCCCCTCCCAGAAATTAGGGACCCCCCCCAAGCCGTGGGGACCCCCCCTTAACTTAGGGACCCCCCCCTGTAGCACCAAGGGAGGCTGCGGGGTCCCAAGTGCCCCCCCTGGGGGGGGTTGTGCAGCAGGGGGGGGGGCTCTGGGCTCACCCGAATACTTGCCCCCCTTGCTGCGCTTGATGAAGCAGAGGATGAGGAGGATGAGGAGCAGCAGCACCACGGCGCTGACGAAGCCGATGAACCAACCCTCGGTGGCGAAGCCGCCCGCGGGACTTGGCACCACTGCGGGGTTGGGGGGGGGGACGACACACGATATGGGGCGGGGGGGGTGTGGGTCAGTAGGGGGGGGGGGGGAAGCGGAGTCGGGGATCCCCCGTCCAGCACCCCCAGCTGGGGAAAAAGCAGTTTCGGGGGATTCCCCATGCACTCAGGGGGTCCCTCAGGGGAAAACGTGGTTTCAAGGGGGCCCGAAGCAGCTGGGGGGGGGAACAGTTTCAAGGGGCCCTCAGGCAGCTGCATGGGGTTTGGGGGGGGGTCCCTTAGGGAGAAAACGTGGTTTCAAGGGGGCCCGAAGCAGCTGGGGGAGGTTTCAGGGATCCCCGGGGGGGGGGGGACGGGGACACACACAGTTTCAAGGGGCCCTCAGGCAGCTGCATGGGGTTTGGGGGGGGTCCCTTAGGGAGAAAACGTGGTTTCAAGGGGGCCCGAAGCAGCTGGGGGAGGTTTCAGGGATCCCCGGGGGGGGGGGGGGACGACACACACAGTTTCAAGGGGCCCTCAGGCAGCTGCATGGGGTTTGGGGGGGGTCCCTTAGGGAGAAAACGTGGTTTCAAGGGGGCCCGAAGCAGCTGGGGGGGGGAACAGTTTCAAGGGGCCCTCAGGGAGCTGGAAGGGGTTGGGGGGGGGTCCCTTAGAGAGAAAACGTGGTTTCAAGGGGGCCCGAAGCAGCTGGGGGAGGTTTCAGGGATCCCCGGGGAGGGGGGGAAACAGTTTCAAGGGGCCCTCAGGCAGCTGCAAGGGGTTTGGGGGGGTCCCTCAGGGAGAAAACGTGGTTTCAAGGGGGCCTGAAGCAGCTGGGGGAGGTTTCAGGGATCCCCGGGGGGGGGGGGAACAGTTTCAAGGGGCCCTCAGGGAGCTGGAAGGGGTTTGGGGGGGTCCCTTAGGGAGAAAACGTGGTTTCAAGGGGGCCCGAAGCAGCTGGGGGAGGTTTCAGGGATCCCCGGGGGGGGGGGGGGGGGCCAGTTTCAAGGGGCCCTCAGGCAGCTGCATGGGGTTTGGGGGGGGTCCCTTAGGGAGAAAACGTGGTTTCAAGGGGGCCCGAAGCAGCTGGGCGGGGGAACAGTTTCAAGGGGCCCTCAGGCAGCTGCAAGGGGTTTGGGGGGGTCCCTTAGAGAGAAAACGTGGTTTCAAGGGGGCCCGAAGCAGCTGGGGGGGGAACAGTTTCAAGGGGCCCTCAGGCAGCTGCATGGGGTTTGGGGGGGGTCCCTTAGGGAGAAAACGTGGTTTCAAGGGGGCCCGAAGCAGCTGGGGGAGGTTTCAGGGATCCCCGCGGGGGAGGGGAAACAGTTTCAAGGGGCCCTCAGGCAGCTGCATGGGGTTTGGGGGGTCCCTTAGGGAGAAAACGTGGTTTCGAGGTGCCCTGACTCAGCTGGAGGCAGTGTCAGGGCTCCTCTTGGGGGGGGAAAAAGGTGGTTTCGTGGGTCCCGGCCACAGCAGTGGAGGTTTCAAGGCTGCCCACGATAAGGCAGTGTGTTTGAGGGGGGTCCGCGAGCAGGTGGGGAAGCACCGTGGGGGTCGGCGTGGACTCACGCGTGCCGTTGGTCTGCACCTCGCTCTCCCAGAAGGCCACGCGCTCGCCCGAGTGGTTGCGCCCCACGAACTGGACGCGGTAGGAGGTGCCGGGGCGCAGGTCCCCCAGGCGGTACAGCCCCAGCGTGGAGTTGGCGTGGCCCGAGGTGCGCCAGGGCTCCTCCGCTGCGGGGGGGCACACACACACACACACACGTGCGAGGGGTGGGGGGTCACGGGCAGCAGGGAGACCCCCACACACACACACCCCACAGGAGACCCCCACACCCCTGGGATGTCCCAAGCTCCGTTCTCCTCCAAAATGTACCCAGAGGTTCCCCCAAATCCCCGTGGGACCCCCCCAACTCCACGTCCCCCCCACCCCACGTCCGTCCCCCCCACCCCACATCTGTCTCTCCCCCACCCCACATCGCCCCCCCCCATTACCCAAGGATCACCCCAACCCCACCCCCCCCCTTACCCAGAGCCCCCCAAGCGACTCCCCAAACCCCATTTCACCCCCCCATCTCCCTCCCCCCCCCCCTTGGGAGCCCCCACACTGACACCCACCCCCCCCCCCAGTCCCAGTTGGCCACCCTTACTGGTTTTGCTCATGTACTGGACCTCGAACTCGATGTTGGCCTGGGGGTGGGCGAGGGTCCAGTGCAGGACGGTGAAGTCCTCCCCCACCTCGCCCACCATCACGTTCCCCAGGACCGGCAGCACTGCGGGAACGGGGCAGGGGGGGCTCAGCAAAAAACAAGGGGATCCCCCCCTGTCGCCCCCCCCCCCCCACTTCGCCGGGCCCCCGGTGGTTTTGGCGCTCCCTTGGTGATCTCCGAGCCCTCCATTGGGGGGGGTCTCGGCCCATTTTGTGGCAGTTTCGGGGCCCCTCTGGCGGTTTCAGGGTCCCTCTGGCTGTTTCGGGGCCCCCCCCCCCCGGCGGTGTCAAGCCCCCCCCGCGGTATCGGGGTACCCACCGGGCTCGGGGAGCAGGCTGCCCTGGCGCAGCAGCGCGGGGCCGGGCCCCAGGCGGGTGAGGGCGCGCAGGGCGAAGCGGTAGCGGCCGCGGGGGGCCAGGCGCCCCAGGGTGGTGTTGAGGGTCCCGGGGGGGAAGGAGATCTCGTAGGGCAGCCCCCCCTCCGTCTGGTTCACTGCGGGGGGGGGTCACAGGCTCAGCACCCCCACACCCCCAAACACCCTGCGCCCCTCCGGACCCCCCCACAACGCCCCCCCAAGGTCCCACGCACCTCCCAGCCCCCCCCCCCCAAACAGCCACCTACCCCGGCAGGACCCCCCAAACACCCCCAGTGCCCCCCGCCGTGCGCTCCCAGTGCCCCAGCAGTCCCAGTATCCCCTCCCAGTGCTCCCAGTGCCCCTCCCAGCATCCCTGGAGCCTGCCTTGTACTCCCAGTGCCCCCCTGTGCTCCCAGTGCCCCCCCCGTGCTTCCCAGTGCCCCCCCGTTACCCCCTCAGTGCCTCCCAGTGCCTTCCATTACCCCCCAGTGCACTCCCAGTACACCCCCATTACCCCCCAGTGCCCCCATTAACCCCCAGTGCCCCCCTGTACCCCCCCACCAGTACCCCCATTACCCCCCAGTGCCCCCCTGTAGCCCCCCCAAGTACCCCCCATTACCCCCCCAGTGCCCCCCATTACTCCCAGTGCCCCCCAGTAACGGACCCTGGCGATACTGGAGCAGGAACCCAGTGAGGACGCCATTGGGGTGCCGCGGGCGCTTCCACTCCAGCGCCAGGGTGGTCTCGCCCACGCGCTCCACGCGCAGCTCCTCGGGGGGGCCCGGCACTGGGGGGGGGCAGCATCAGGGACCCCCGAACCACCGAGGTGGGGGTGCCCCCCCCAGGGAGCGTGGGGAGCCCCCCCGGGGACAGAGGGGACCCCCCCCAGAACAGGAAGGGGGTGCAGCCATGCTGGGGACAGAAGGGAGCCGGGAGGGTGCTGGGGGGGTCCCTGGGGGTATTTGGGGGTCCCCAGGATGGAGTTGGGGGCTCTCGGAGGTTTGTGGGGGTCCCCAATACTGGGCTGAGGGGGGGGGGTGTCCCCTGGGATCCCCAGGTGGGATTTCGGGGGCGTGGGGGAGGCAGGAGGGGCCTCACCTCCCTCGGGGGTGTCGAAGCGGATCTCGTCGCTGGGGGGGCCATCCCCCCGCCCGTTAAAGACGACAACCTGGAGGCGGTAGCGGCTCCAGGGGTGCAGCCCCCCCAACAGCACCCCGCTGGCCTCGCCGGGCACGGTCAGCACCCCGGGGTGCCCTCCGGGGGGGCCGGGGGGGGCCTGCCGACGCGCCCGCTCCCCCACCCAGCCCTCACGCCAGTACAGCACCTGGGGCGGAGAAGGCGTGTGTGTGGTGGGGGGGTGCGTCAGGCAGCGGGGACCCCCCCCCAAACTGCTTCCGCACCCCCCCGCAGCCCCCCTGCACCCCCAAATCCCCTCCCCCGTCCGTCGTCCCCCCCCCCCCTTACCCGAAATCCCCGGAGGTGCCCGCGCAGGTCTTGGGGGGGCCCCGCCAGGCTCCAGCGCACCCGCACGCTGGTGCTGTTCAGGATCTCCACCCCCACGTTTTCGGGGTACACCAGCGGCACTGGGAAATGGGGGGGGGGGGGAAGCAGTGTGACACCCCCCCTCTCCCCAAAACTGTGAACCCCTGGAGGACCCTGGACATGGGCATCCCATGAGAGACCCCCAGATAGAGACACCCCCCCCCCCAAAAACGGGGAGCCTCCAACCCCATCCCCGATATGGGTTAATCCCGGAGGGCCCCCCACCCCCCAAAAACGCACCCCCACATCTGGGTCTCTCCCCCTTCCCAGCCCAGATTTGGGGTTCCCCCCACCTCGGTGCTTCTCAGCACTCCCAGATTTGGGGTCCCCCCACCTCAGGGTCTCCCAGCACCCCCAGATTTTGCATCATCCCCCTCTCTGCCCCCCACAATTGCCCCCCCAGCCCGCAGAGGAGGGTTTGGGGTTTTTTTTTTGGGGGGGGACACCCCAACTCACGGTCCTCTCCCGAGTAGCCGACGACGACGGGGGGCTCGGGGCCCTTCCCGGCGTCGTTAACCGCCTGCACCCGGATCTCGTAGGGGCTGAAAGTGGGGGTGCCCCCCACCACGACGGGGGGGCCCCCCACCGTCTCCTCGTGCCAGCGGCCCAGCGTCGGCTCCAGCGCCCGCCACTGCACCCGGTACCGCACCTCGGCCGCGTTCCACTCCCCCGGCGCCAGCGGCTGCGGGCAGAGCCTCAGCGCCCCCCCCCCCCCCCGCCACCACCCACCCCCGAACCCCCAAATCCATCCCCAGAACCCCCCCAAACCTGCCCCGTGCCCCTCAGAACCTGGCCGGAGACAGAGGAACCCCCCCCCTCAAACCAGCTCTGGGCCCCTCTGACCCCCCCCCAAACCCACCCCAAGCTGGAGGGACCCCCCCCCAAACCCCTCTGAGCCCCCCAAACCCACCCCAAGCCCCCCCGAGCCCCCCAAACCTGCCCTGAGCCCCCCTGAGCCCTCCAAGCCGAAGGGACCCCCCCTAAACCCACCCCAAGCCCCTCTGAGCCCCCCCAAACCCTCCCCCAGGCTGGAGGACCCCCCCCCCCAAACCAGCTCTGGGCCCCTCTGACCCCCCCAAACCCTCCCCAAGCTGGAGAGACCCCCCCAAGCCCCCCCCCCAAGCCCCCCAAACCTGCCCTGAGCCCCCCAAGCCGAAGGGAGCCCCTCTAAACCCACCCCAAGCCCCCCCCCCAAAACCTACCCCACACCTTCCCGCCCCTCCCAAACCTGCCCCAGCCCCCCCCCCCGATCCCCCCAAACCCCTGTTGGGGTCCCCAGCCCCCCCCAGCCCCCCCATCGCGGACGCCGGGGTCCCCGGTACCTGCCAGGTGATGATCAGGTTGTTGGTCTCGTTGCCTTCGCCCTTGACCCCCCCAGGGTAGCGCTCGGGGGCTGGGGGTGGGGGGGTGTGTGAAATGGAGGCTCAGAGCCCCCCCCAAATTCCCAGCGACCCTTTTGGGGGGGCTCAGAGACACCCCCCCAACCCCTTTGGGTGGTCAGTACCAGTAGGATGTGGGATATGGGGGGGTAGGGGTGGGGTTTGGGGGATTTGGGGTAACTTGGGGGGGTTCACGGTCCCCAAAAGAATTTTGGGGGGGGGACACAAAGGGGTTTTGGGGTCCCCAGGGTGCCTGGAAGGCACTTACCTGCTGGGGGGGGTGGGTACTGGGGCACCAGGGAGGTCCCCGGGTGGAATTTGGGGGGGACACTTACCCACTGAGGGGGTGCCGATAGAGGTTTTGGGGTGCTGGGGGGGGGCACTCACCTGCGGGGGGGGTGGCGATGGGGGCGCTGGGGGCGCTGGGCTCCCCCCGCCCGTAGGCGTTGGCCGCCAGCACCCGGAAGCGGTAGCGGCCGTAGGGCGAGAGGGTGAGGGGGGCCCAGGGCTGCCCCCCCGGCACCGTCAGCCGCTCCACGAACCGCCCGGGCGCGAAGATGCCCTCCTCCTCCTCCACCACGAACTCTGGGGGGGGGGAGCTATGAGGGGTGCCCCCCAAACCCCCCGACACCCCTGAATCCCCACCACCTCCACCCTCCTCCCCCAGACCAGGAGACCCCCCTGAACCCCTCAGCGCCCCCATGACCTCTGAACCCCCCCCCGAAGACCCCCCCTGACCCCCCCTGACACCTCAAATCCCCTCAGGACCCCCTGAAGCCCCCCCAGCCCCCCCTCCATGACCCTCCCAACAGCCCTAAACTCCCCCCAGACACCCCAGATCCCCCCTCAGTCCCACTCTGGAGACCCCCGGGACCCCCCAAACCCCCCCCCGGGACCCCCAAACCCCCCCCCCAGCCCCCCATACTCTCCACGGGGCTGTTGTGCTCGTCCCCCGGGGTCCAGGTGAGCCGGACCTGGCGCTCGCCCACCTCCAGCACCTGCAGCTCCCGCACGGGGCCCGGCCGGCCTGGAGGGGGGGGTCAGGGCAGTTAGTGGGGGGCACTGGGGCAAAACTGGGGCAAAACTGGGGCAAAACCAGGAGAAATTGGTGAAGGACTGGGATAACCGGGGCAGAATCACAGCAGAACTGGGGTAATAGAGGCGTAACCGGGGCAGACCCAGCCATGGGCGCGGCGGCACCCCGGGGAGGATTTGGGGGGGGGGGGGGCCCACGGTAGGGTCTCACGTCTCCCCCCCTCGTGCCGTGGTTTGGGGGGGGGGGCTCACCCACGACGCGGAGCTGCGCCTCGGCCTCGACGGCGTCCAGCAGGGTCCAGGCGCGGCAGGAGAAGGTCCCCTGGTCGGCGTAGTCCACCCCGGCCACCGTCAGCGTGTCCCCGCTCAGCGAGTACCTGCAGGGAGGGGGCGGGCGCCGTCAGCCACCTCGTGGGGGGGGGGGGCCCGCGGGACCCCCAATTTCCACCCTGGCCCCCCTCACTTGTCGCTGTCAGCCGTCTCGTGCAGCAGCTGGCCGTCCCGGCGCCACTCGAGGCCGTGGGGGGCTAGCCCGGGGTCGAAGGCGGCCACGCAGCGGAAGGTGACCGTCTCCCCCTTCTTCGCAGTCGTGCTCTGGGGGGGCACCTCGATCCGTGTCGCCGCTGGCGAGGGTGGCAAAGGGTTAACGGGGAAAAGCCAAGGAAGAATTTAGGGGGGGGGACCCCAGAAGGGTCTCTGGGGGTCTGAGGGATGATCGGGGGGGGAAGAGAGAGAAGACCCTGGGAAGGATTTGGGGGGGGGCACAGGACAGCTCCCAGAAAGGATTTGAGGGGTTCTGTAAGGCTCTGGGGGATCCCAGAAGAGACTCGGGGGAGAGGTGGGGGGCTGGAGGATCCTAGGAAGGATTTGGGGGGACCCGGACACCTCTCGGCGGTCCCAGAAGAGACACAGGGGGGCTCTGGGCTGGTCCCAGGAAGGATGTAAGAACCTCAGGAAGGATTTGGGGGGGTCCCCGGAAGACTCTGGTGGATCCCAGGAAGATTCAGGGGAACACCGGGAAGGATCTGGGGGGCCAGGGTTGGGGGGCGTCCCGGCGGTCCCGGTACCTTTGACGTTGAGGTGGGCGACGACGCTGGTGTTGCTGTGGGCGTTGTGGGCCTGGCAGGTGAAGGGGCCGCCGTCCCCCCGCACCACCGGGCCCAGCCGCAGGGTCCCGTTGGTGAAGACGAAGGCGCGGTCGTCCTGCAAGGCCGGCTCCAGCCCCGGCGTCAGCCTGGGAATTTGGGGGGGGGGGGGGGAGCAGAGTGTCGGGGGGGGTGCTGGGGACCCCGGGGTGGGGTGGGGGGGGGATCCCGGGGCAGGGGGGGTGGTCTCACCACTCGACGGTGGGCGCGGGGGCCCCGAAGGCCTGGCAGTGCAGGAACACCGTCCGGTTCTCCACCACCGCGTACGGCGTCTCATCTGGCGTCAGGATCTTCACCGGCAACTCTGGGGGGGGCGCGGGGTAGTGAACGGGGTGCCTGGACACACCCCCACCCCCCCCAGGCCCCCAAATCCCCCCTCCGGACCCCCCCAAAACCCCCACTCCCCTCCCAGAAGATCAAGGCAGCCCCAGCCATCGCCATGACAACGGGTACCCCCGGTTACCATAGAGGCAGCCATCACCATGGCAACGGCTGCCCAGCAGGGTTGCCGTGGGAGCAGCGATTGATCAGGCAGGTTGCCACAGCAACCACCTCCAGGCAGGGTTGCCATGGTAATGGCCAGGCGAGGGGCCTGTCGCTTGGCGATGGAGGGGGCTGCTGGGGGGGGGGGGGGGGCACCGTTGCCATGGGGCTGGTTGCTAAGGGGTTGCCAGGGAAGGGTGTCACCCAGGGACGGTTGCTAGGGGGGATGCAGTTGCCGGGGAGGCCCGGTTGCCACGGGGATGCGGTCGCGGTGGGGATGCGGTCAACCCCCCCCCCACACACCCCAAGGATGTGGTTGCCGTGGGGATGCGGTTGCTAAGGCGGAAGTGGTTGCTAAGGGGGATGTGGTCGCCATGGGGACGTGGGCCCGGCCAGGACCACACCTGTGGCTGGGGAACACCGTCACCGCGGCGACAGTCGCCAGGGAGAAAGCGGCTGTAGCCGGGGACGGACACACACGCACGCCGTCACCGCGGGGATGCGGTTGCTCGGGGGCGGGGGGGAAACGCCCTGGGCAGGGGATGGGGGTCCCGGTGGTCGCGACACCCCCGCTGCGACGTACCCACGACGTAGACGAAGGCGTTGGCCAGCAGATGCCCGTGGCGGTTGTGCGCCTCGCACTGCGCCACCACCGTGTCGTTGGGCTCCAGGCGGGGCAGCACCAGGGCCCCATCCCGCACCGCCCACCGGCCGGCTCCCGGTGCCTCTGCAACGGCGGGGTGAGGGCACCCGCGGGACCCCGCTGCCTCCCCGGGGACCCCAACACCCCCCCGGGGACCCTAACATCCCCCCGGGGACCCCAACACCCCCCCCGGGGACCCCCACTGCCTCCCCGGGGACCCCGACTGCCTCCCCGGGAGCACACTCCCCCGGGATCCTAACGTCTTCCCCAGGGACCCTGAAACCTTCCAGGGACGCCCCAAACCCCGCGGGGACACCCCCCCCACACCACCCTCTGGCTTCCGGGAACCCCATTACAACCCCCCCCCCCCATTAAGAACCCCCCCCCCGAGAAAAAGCCAGAGCCCCCCAAAGGAATCCCACCCCCCTCCAGCCCCCAGGACCCCCCCAGGAGACCCCAATAACCCCCCAGGGACCCCAACACCCCCCCCAGGGACCCCCACACCCCCCCCCCAGGGACCCCAGCCCCCCCGTACCCTCGATGGGGACCCCGTTGAGGCGCCAGGCGACGCGGGGCCGGGGCTTGCCCTCCACCAGGCAGTCCAGCCGCGCCGTCTCCCCCGGGCCGAAGACCCCGCTCTGGGGGCGACGCACCCAGTACGGGGCCGCTGCGGGGCGGGAGGGGGCGTCAGGGACACACACCCCCCCCCCGCTGTCCCCCCAGGGCCCCCCCTGAGCCACCCTGCGCCTCTCAGCGCCCGCCCCAGCGCCTCCCAGTATCTCCCGCTGCCCACCCCAGCAGATCCCAGTGCCCCCCAGTTCCCCCAGCACCCATTCTGGTTCCCCGAGCTCCCATCCCAGTGCCTCCCAGTTCCCCCAGTGCCTCCCAGTTCCCCCAGCTCCCGTCCCAGCACCTCCCAGCTCCCCCAGCTCCCATCCCAGTTCCCCCAGCTCCCATCCCAGTGCCTCCCAGTTCCCCCAGCTCCCATCCCAGCGCCTCCCAGTTCCCCCAGCTCCCATCCCAGCGCCTCCCAGTTCCCCCAGCTCCCATCCCAGTTCCTCCCAGCTCCCATCCCAGCACCTCCCAGCTCCCATCCCAGCACCTCCCAGCTCCCCCAGTGCCCATCCCAGTGCCTCCCAGTTCCCCCAGCGCCCATCCCAGTGCCTCCCAGTCCCCCCAGCTCCCATCCCAGCTCCCCCAGCTCCCGTCCCAGCACCTCCCAACTCCCCCAGCTCCCATTCCAGCAGATCCCAGTTCCCCCAGCTCCCACCCCAGTCCCTCCAGCTCCCACCCCAGCTCCCCCAGCACCCATCCCAGCACCTCCCAGTTCCCCCAGCTCCCATCCCAGCACCTCCCAGTCCCCCCAGCTCCCACCCCAGTTCCCCCAGCTCCCACCCCAGCTCCTCCCAGTCCCCCCAGCTCCCATCCCAGCTCCCCCAGCTCCCATCCTAGCACCTCCCAGCTCCCACCCCAGCACCTCCCAGTTCCCCCAGCTCCCACCCCAGTCTCCCCAGCTCCCACCCCAGCTCCTGCCCCAGTCCCCCCAGCTCCCCCAGCGCGCCGTACCCTCGACGGTGACGAGGTGGCTGTGACGCGCCCGGCCCTGGCTGTTCTCGGCCACGCACTCGTACTCGCCGTCGTCGGCCTCCTCCACCGCCCGCAGCCGCAGCGTCTTGTTGAAGTTCTCCAGCGAGACGCGGCCCCGCGGCAGGGGCCCGTTCAGCCGCTGCCACCGCACCGCCGGCGTGGGGCTGGGGGGGGGGACACGCGTCACCGGGGAGGGGGCCGGGACACCCCCCCCCCGCCAGCATCCCCCTCCCTCAGCGCCCCAGGGACCCTCCCGGCACCCCCCGAGCCCCCCCCAGACTCACAGCCCCTCGGCAATGCACTCCAGCACCAGGGTGCCCCCCCGCAGGGCGACGTGGGGGGGCTGCGGGTCCTGGGGCACCACGAGCCGGGGACGGCGGGACTGCACCGAGTTACCTGGGGGGAAGGGGGGTGTTGGGGGGGGGGGCATCCCCAGAGACCCCCTCAGCACCCCCCCGTACTCTCAACGACCCCCCCAGACACCAAGGGACCTCCCCACACCATCCCCCCAAGGAGCGGGGGTCTCCTCCAGGGTTTGTTTTTATTTTTTTTTGGGGGGGGGGAACCCCAAAGCAGGGTTTGTCTGTTGGCGGACCCCCACGGGTTTGGGGGGGGGGGGCTTCTGCTGGGAGGGGGCAGTTTTATGGGCGCTAGGGGGGTGTAGGAGAGTTTAAGGTGGGGTCCCCCGTAGAAGTGACTTTGGGGGGATCCACCGGGGGGGGGTGTTAGAGATCCCGCGGGGCTCTGGGGGTGCTGGGGGGGGATGCTGGGGGTCCCCACGTACTGGGGGCGACGCGGAGGTCGAGGGGCTCCTTCTGGATGATGGTGCGCGGCCCCAGGTAGTGCGCGTGGCAGATGTAGTCGGGGTGGCTGTCGCCCACCAGCGCGTTGGCGAAATAGAGGAACCCGTCCTGCCCCATGCTCACCCGGGCGTCCTGCGCAATGTGCACGATGCCTGGGGGGGGGGGGCGGGCAGAGAAAGTGGGGGGACACGGGGTGTGTGTGGGGGTGTCAGGGGGTCCCCGCAGCCCCCAGGCTCCTGTCCCGCCCGCGGGGGGCACAGGGAATGGGGAAATGGGGTTCGGGGGGGGTTGGGAGGGAAGTGTGGGGTGCACCGGCGCCAGGGCACAGCGAGGGGCAAGGGGGGGCCTGGGGCGTTATTGGGGGGCCAGGGGTAATGGGAACCCAGTGGGTGCAGCAGGGTTGGGAGCAGTGGGGTGCAGCGGGGGTGCAATGGGGTGATGGGGGGAATCAGGGGGATCCCGGGTGCTATGGGGTGTCAGTGGGGTTATGGGGGTGCAGGGGGGGTTATGGGGGTAAGGGGGTGCAGAGGGGTTGGGGGGTGCCACGGGCAGTATGGGGGTGCAGCAGGGTGAGGGGTTAAGGGGGTCCGGGGGGAGTCGCATACAAGGGGTGCAGGATCAGCCCCCCCCCCAGCCCCGTGCAGGTTGCTCACGGCTATTGAGCCAGTAGATCTTGGGGGGCACGGCGCTCTTGGGGGGGTCGCAGGGCAGCACCACGGGGTCCCCCTCCTCCACCTCCACCGGCACCACCTTCTCCTTGGGCCACTGCGGCGTGTCTGGGGAGCACAACAGCTGGGGGAGGGCAAGGCATCCGGGGGGGCCCCCCAACCAGCCAGGGACCCCCGTGTCTGGGGTGGCTCCCCCTGCCCTCCCAAACCAGCCAGGGACCCCAGCGTCCAGGGGGTTCCCTCCGCTCCCCCCAAGCAGCCAGGGACCCCTGCATTTGGGGGGTTCCCCTCACACCCCCCCCAGGCCAGGCAGGGACATCCAGGCCTTGAGTGAGGGGTCGTGGCAGGGAAATTGGGGGGGGGGGGATCTGGGGGGAGCCCGTGGGATCTGGAGGTTCCCATGGGGATTTTAGGGGACCCCTGGGGGAGATTTCAGGACCCCCATGGGGCTCTGGGGATGCCAGGGCAGCTTTTGAGGAATTCAGGGGACCCTCAGGGCAGGTTTTGGGTCACCCAGGGGGGATTCGGGGCACCCAGGAGGGGGTGGAGCCCGCCCAGGTGGACGCCGAGGGCGGGGGTGTTGGGGTGCCCGGGGGGTTTTGGGGTCCCGGTCTCACTCTCGGCGATGACGTGGGCTTCGAGGGAGAGCGCGGTGCCCAGGGCGTTGGTGGCGAAGCAGCGGTACCGGCCCTGCAGGCGCCCGGCCAGGCTGGTGTTGATGATGAGGGTCCCCCCTCCCGGGACCACCGTCACCCCTGGGTGCTCCTCGGGGACGAAGGGCTGGTCCTCCCGCGTCCAGCGGTACCTGCGGGCGAAGCGGAGTCGGGGGGGGGGCACCGTCACCGCGGGGGGGACACGACAGAGGGGGGACACGCGGGAGGGACACGGTGGGGACACTCACTGGACAGGGGGGTTGCCGCTGGCGGAGCATTTGAGGACGACGTCGTCGCTGGGGAAGACGACGAGCTGCTCTGGGGGCTGCTCCGTCAGCTCGGGGGGCTGCAGGACTGCGGGGGGGTCAGTGGGTGGGACCCCTGGGGACCCCATGGGCACCCCCAAGACCTCCAAGGACCCCTCCCCAAACCCACAGGGACCCCCTCGGGGCCCCCAGGAGCCCTCCGAAGACACTTGGGGACCCCAGACCCCCAACAGGCCACCCTGCCACCCCCCAGGGCCCCCATACAGACCCCCCAGGGTGCTGAGCACAACGTGGGGCACCTCAAGGAACCCCCCTGGAGACCCCAGGGACCCACAGAGCCCCCCCCCCCAAAGTCCTCAGAGCCCCCCAGCCCCTCCCCAGGGACCCCAGAACCACCCAGGACCCCCCCCCAGACTCACGCTCGTGCAGACCATCTGCACCGTCCCGGGGGGCAGAGGGGGGAGAGACACAGCGGTGAGCGGGGGCTCCCCCCGGGCGTGCGGGGCCGTTGGGGCCCTTGTGAGCAGCCGTGCCAGGGGTCCTCGTGCAAGGGCGGGGGGGGAGGGTGAGTGTGGAGAGAGTCGTCGTGCAAGGGGGACAAGCGTGCGAGGGGTCCTCGTGCAAAGGCGCAGGCAGCCCTCGTGCAAGCAGCCCTCGTGCAAGCGTGCAAGCCCCTCCCGCCCTCGTGCAAGGCCCTCCCCCCCCCCAGCTCCGCCCCACTCACACTCCGGGGGGATGGTGATGGCGGCGCCGGGCCCCCCCAGCGCCAGCAGCAGGAGGAGGCCGAGCCCCCGGGGCAGAGCCATGGCCGGGGCCGGCGGCAGCGGGGCCCTGGGGTGGGGGGTGGGGGGGGGAAGGGGGCAGGGGGGGAACGGGGTGACTCAGGGAGGAAGGGGGGATGGGGCTGTCAGCCCCCCCTCCGGGGGGGACCCAGGCATCCCCCCCCCCCCCCCGCTCCATTGTGTGGCGGCCACCGCCTCCCCTCCCCTCCCCCCCCACGGATGCGCCCGTTACCATGGCAACGGCTAATGAGGGGAACCTGTCACCTTGGCTCGGGACCCAGGCGTCCGAGCGACACCCCCCAACCCCCCCCCGGCTCCCGAGAGCTTCCCTCCCTCCCCCCCCTCCGTCAGCACCCTGGACAGCGCACCGGGCTCCGGGACAGCTCCCTCCCCCCCCCTCCCCGCGGGAGGGACCCGGGCAGCCCCCACCCACGCCCCCCCCCCCCCCCCCCGAGGGCCCCCGGGGCGGAAGCGGGGGCGGCCCCGGCAGGAACAAGGGTCCCTTGTTGACCCCGCATTCCTGGGGTGGGGGTGGGCTGGGAGGGACCGGGCAATGACACACGCACACCCCCACACACACACACCCGCCCCCCCAGAAGGGCACCCAGGGATCCGGGCCCCTCCCTGCCCACCCCCCCCCCCCCCCGGACCCAGGCGGCCGGTGCTGCAGGTGGGGGGCGGGAAGCCCGCGGCACCTGTAGGGAAATGACCGGGATGGGGGGGGGGGGGGGGGCCGGGGACACACGGACGGACACAGACACCCAGGCGCCCGGCCCCCCCCTCCCACCCCAGCCCCAGCGGGGCCGCGGCCCGTCACGGCGGTGGGGGGCAGCCGTGGGGTGACGGGGCCGGGGGCAGCTGTCGGGGCCGGTTACATCGTGTCCTCACACGCGTGTGCCGCGCACGGGCCCACACACACACACACACACAGAGCCCCGTTGCCCCCCCGCCGGCCCCACCCATCTGTTGGACGCGGGCCGGGATCCTATGGAGACCCTATAGAGCCCCCCCAGAGCTCCGTGTGCTCTGAGGGACCCCACGGAGACCCTACAGAGCCCCCCCAGCGGCCCCTGTCCCCACAGGGACCCCACGGAGATCCTATAGAGCCCCTCAGACCCACAGAGCCTGCACGGAGACCCTATAGAGCCCCCAACAGAGCTCCCCGCCCCTATAGAGACCCTCTCGACCCCCTCCCCATGCAGCCCCGGCCCCTCACAGCCCCCACAGGACCCCCTTTACCTCAGTCCAGCCCCACAGAGAACCTATAGATCCACCTTTACCTCAGCCTGGCCCCACGGAGAACCTATAGAGCCACCTTTACCTCAGCCCAGCCCCACAGACACCCTATAGAGCCACCTTTACCTCAGCCCGGCCCCACAGACACCCCGTAGACCCACCTTTACCTCAGCCCGGCCCCACAGACACCCCGTAGACCCACCTTTACCTCAGCCCGGCCCCACAGACACCCCATAGACCCACCTTTACCTCAGCCCGGCCCCATAGACACCCCATAGACCCACCTTTACCTCAGCCCGGCCCCACAGACACCCCATAGACCCACCTTTACCTCAGCCCGGCCCCACAGACACCCCATAGACCCACCTTTACCTCAGCCCGGCCCCATAGACACCCCATAGACCCACCTTTACCTCAGCCCGGTCCCTCAGCGCTGCCCACCCCACGGAGCTGCAGCCCCTCCGTGCTTCCCGCCTCTGGGAGGACCCAGAGCCCGCTGCCCACAGAGACGCCTTTACCTCAGCCCAGCCCCATAGAGAGACGCTATAGAACCACCTTTACCTCAGCCCAGCGCTATAGAGACCCTACAGCACCACCTCTATCTCAACCCAGCCCCATAAAGACGCTATAGACTTACCTTTACCTCAGCCCCGTCCCCATAAAACGCTGTAGAACCACCTTTACCTCAGCGCAACCCCGTAAATACACTAAAGAGCCACCTTTACCCCAACACAACCACACCAACGCCCTATAGATCCACCTTTACCTCAGCCCAGCCCCATCGACACCCTATAGATCCACCTTTACCTCAGCCCAGCCCCATCGACACCATATAGATCCACCTTTACCTCAGCCCAGCCCCATCGACACCCTATAGATCCACCTTTACCTCAGCCCAGCCCCATCGACACCCTATAGATCCATCTTTACCTCAGCCCCGGCCCCTCCGCGCTTCCCGCCCCACACCCCCACAGCCCCTCAGCGCTTCCCGCCTCGCCCAGGACCCCCCCCCTCCCCTCTCCCCTCAGCCCAGCCCTACGGCATCCCCGCAGACGCACCTTCCCCTCAGCACCACCCGCCCCGTAAATGTCCCACCGACAGCCCTTCCCCTCAGCCCCGGGCAGCCCTGGCCCCGCACCCCCGGGGGGTGTCCGTCCATCCGTCCGTGTCCCCCCCTCCCTCCCCCGGCCCTACCTGCTCTCGCCGCTCCCAGCTCGGGGCTGCGGCTGCCGCGGGGCTGACATAATCCGCCCGCAGGCCCCGCCCACCGCCCCCCTGGCCCCGCCCACCGCCCCTCCCCTCCCCGCTGGGACACGCCCCCCGGCCACACCCTGAGCCATGGGGGGGGCAGTGGGGGGGGGGTTCAGCCCCCCCCCCCCCCATTCCATAGGGGGGTGCGAGGTGGGGGAAGCCCCCCCAGAGGCCCGGGGGAGGGGTAGCCCCCCCCCAGCCCTTTCCCGGCAGCCACACCCTGGCAGCCGCCCAGGGGATGATGGGAAACTCCACCCCCGCCCCCACCCCCAGGGACCCAGGAACCCCCCCCATGAGGTCAGACCGCTTTGTCACTGATGACATCACACCCAGCCCCAGACAGGGATGATGTCATCAGCCAGCAGGGAGCAGCCCAAACATCTGGGTCCCTGGGGGGTGGGATGGGGGGGGGGGCACCCCCAAAACAGACACAGGGAGATGGGGGGGCAGGCCTTTATTGGGGTACAGCCACAGGGGGGGCATTTCGGGACACCCCCCTGCAGCAATCGTGGGGGGGGACCCTCAAGACCCCCAGCTTTGGGGGCTAAGGGTAGACACCCCCCCCTTCATTTGGGGGGCTCCCCCATGACAAAGCCGCCCCCACCTCAGGGGAGGGCTCCCCCCTTTTTGGGGCCCAGCCCCAGCCAGCCATTCCCCTTTGGGGAGGTCCTTCAGCCCCGCCCCAGACATTCTTTATTCTGGGGGGAGCGGGGCAATTTTAGTGGCAACACCCCGCTCCCCACCAGGACATGGGGACCCCCTCAGGGGGGCTGTAATTGGGGGGGGGGGTGTGTCCGTGTTTTGGGGGGGGGCCTACGCCTGGATGCTGCTCTTGGTGCTGAAGGCCAGGTAATAGATGACGAGGCCGATGGCAGCCGCCACCACCTCCGTCGACACCCAGGGACCGTTCCAGGCGCCCTGCAGAAACGATGGAACGGGGAGAGGTGTCACTGCTGTCTCCCCAAAACCCTCCTGTGCCCCCCCAAAACCTCCCCCCCCCAAACCCCAGCACCCCCCAGTCACGCAGGGTGCCCCTAAACCCCGCAGGGCCCATCCTCAGAATCTGCCCCAAAATCCCAGCGTGTGCCCCCCCAAAACCCTGGGACACCCCTGCAACCCCCCCCCCCCCAAGACCCTGGGGACCCCCTAAACCCCTCTGAGAGGAGCCGCAGCCCCAGCAACCATCCCGGCAACACTCTCAGGTCATCCACAGATGTTCCAACACGCCTGAATCGCCCAGATTTCTCCCCAAAACCCCATGTGTGCACCCCTGCATGCAGAGTGAGCCACGCCAAGAACCCCCCCAAACCCAGAGGGACCCCAAACCCCTCCCCCAACTCACCCGATGGTCCACGTTGACGGTGAAGAGGGGCCGGATTCGGGAAACGTCCTCGTTGTTGCGCTGAGCCTGGGGGTGCAGAGATAAAAGCAGGTTTGGAGCCGGGCAGGGGGCACCCCGGGGTGCTCCCCCAAGAGAAACCCCTGCTGTGGGGCGGGGGGCCCACCTTGCGCAGGGCGCTGTACGACTCCTCGTCGAAGAACTTCACCTCGTAGGTGCCCGACTGGGCGCTGCGGTGCTCCAGGCTCCAGGAGACCTACGGGGTGGAGGAGGGATGGAGGGCGCTGAACCCCCGGACCCCTCCGCGCCCCCCTCCGGGTGCCCTCCCCGGGGACCCCGGGCTCACCTGGTAGCGTCCCACGTCCTGCCCCCGGGTGACGGGGAACTGCTTCCCGTTGACATCGGCGTAGAGAGCCACGTTCTGCGGGGAAAGGGTGGCGGTGGAACGCGGGGAAGCCCCGGCAGCGCCCACCATGCCCCCCCTCCCCGGTACCCCCGTCCGCGGGGACTCACCTGGGCGCCGTTCTTACAGGCCAGCGAGATCTCCACCACGAAGACGCTCTCGGAGGAGATAACAGCGTCCGAGGTAGTGTAGTACGAAGGCACGATGGTGGGCTCGGGGCACGGCTCGCCTACGGGAGGGGGGAACCGTGAGGACCGGGACGAACCGGGCCCTCACAGGCCCCACTATCCCGGGACACCCCACACCCATGGAGCCCCCCAGCCCCGGGAGGCCCGGGACACTCAACCCCCAAGGGCCGGGGGTACCTCAGGACCCCCCCGGCCACCCCGTAGCCCCGCCGGGTCCCCCCCATGTACCTGCGGCGCCGAGCACCACCGCCAGCAGCCCGGCCAGCACTGCCAGCGCCGCCATGACTGCCGGCCGCACCGCCCTCCGGCCACAGACCCTCGCCCGACGGCCAATCAGCGCCGCCCGTCGCTGCTGCGCGCCCAATCGACACCCAGGGGCGGGCTGTCGAGCGAGCTTCGGCCAATAGGAAGCGCGCTTTTCTCCTTTCGCGGGCGCCTGCTCCGCAACGCGACGTGGCCCGGCCACCACCGCTGTCGTCGGAGGTGGGCGGGGCCAAGCGGTGCACCTGCGCAGTAACCGCCGCCGGCCGGACAAAATGGCGGCCGAGACTTATGTGGTGCGGTGAGGTGGTGCCAGGAAAGGCGCGGCCGAGCCCCGGCGCATGCGCCCGGCGCCAATTCGCGACTCCTTAACCTCAGCGTTTCCATGGCAACCGCTGCGGGACGGGGGTCCGGGCTCTCCCCGACGGTTTTAATATTTTTTTTTAAGTTGTTTTTTTTTTTTTTTCCCCGCCCCAAAACGGGGATGAAGAGCTGGTCGGGAAAGGGCTCCGCCCACGGGCGACGTTCGGTCCGGTACAAAATGGCGGGCGGCACCGCCTCTCCCGCTCCCGTCTGAGGCGAATCCGAGAGAGTCCCGCGCATGCGCCGCCGCCCCGCGCCTCCCAGGCACAAAATGGCCGCCGCGACTTCTGTGGCGCTGCCGGCGGCGCGAGGGAAAGCGCGGGGCCGGTGGCGCAGGCGGGAAGTCTCGCGAGATCTCGCTTCACACACACCCCCCCGCCCTCCGCACGGTCTCTTCCACATCTCGCGAGAGCGGCGCGGCGGCCATCGCGGAGAAGAGTCATGGCGGCGGCACTGGCAGCGGCGCGGCGGCTCTGGGTACCGGCTATGATGGGGCAGCGCCCGGTGAGTGCCAAGGGCCGCGGGCGGGGCGGCGGGACGGTCCTACCCCTCCGCCGGGCCTCTCGGGAACCGGGCGGCGGGTCCCGCGGTGGGGGCGTAGTGCTGCGCTCTGATTGGCCAGCTCGCGGGTGGGCGGTGCGCGGGCGGAGTGCGGCGATCTGATTGGGGGTGGGGCGGGCCTAGCCGTGAGGCGCACGTACGCTGATTGGCTCCCGCGATGGAGCCGCCCGGCCTAGCGAATGTTGATTGGCTGTGTCCCGAGCGAGTGGGCGGGGCGGGGCAGCGCTTTCCTCGCTGATTGGTTGATATTTCTAGGGGAGGTGGGGCCGTGTGCCTAAAGCCACTGTGGGGGGGGTGCCTGTGCTCGATCCCAGAATCCTCCGCGGTTGGCCGAGGGGGGGGGGGGGGCAGCCCCTGGGACACCCCCCCCAGGCCCTAATTAGCAGCAGCGGCGTTAATGAGGCGTCTGGGGCTGCCTGCGGGAGGGGGGGACGCCCAGGCTGTGACCTCGCCCTCCCCTCCACAGGCCTGGATTTCCCATGATGCCGAGCGGCGCCACCTCCCACCTGTAAGTGCCCTTTCCTGGGGGGGGGCACAACACGGGGGGACCCCCCCAAACCCCCCTAACACTCGGGGGGGGTGGGGGGCAGAGGGTGGGGTCGCAGGGACCATGAAGCTGACCCTGTCCTGGGGTGGGGGTCCCCAACCCCACCCTGTCCCCTGGCGGGGGGGGGGGGGGGCTTGGGCACCCCCCCTCGGGCTCTGCATTGAGGCTGGGACGTGGCGGGGGCTGTGAGCCCCCTCTTTTGGGGTGTGGGGGGGTCACAGCCTGTCACTGCTGGGGTGCAGGGGCCTGCACGGGGGGAGCATGCTGTTCTTGCTGTGTGGATGGGGGGAGGCTCGGCGGGGCAGGGGGGACACACACGCTCCTTTCCCTCTCCATCCCTTCCCCGTTTGCCGGCACCACGACTAACCGCCCCCGTTTCTCCCCCGTGCCGTGGCCGCTCGCCCCCGCAGCAGCCCAGCATCGTGAGTATGGCCAGGCTGGGGGGGTGGGGGGGACCCCAAAAGCATGGGGGGGGGGGGCGGGGGGGGAGCATGCATGGATCTGCATGGTGGGTGCATAGATGCCTGAGTTCCCCAGGCAGGGGATGGGGGAGGTGGGGGGGGGGTCGAGGAGGGGGACAGGGGGCCCAAACGTCTGGGTCCTCACCCCCCTGGTGCCCCCACAGCCGCCCCCCGCCAAGTACGGGGGTCGCCACACCGTGACGCTGATCCCCGGTGACGGCATCGGCCCCGAACTGATGCTGCACGTCAAGGAGGTGTTCAGGTAGGCGCCCCCCTCCCCTCCCCGCCCTCGCCCCAGGCGTCTGGGCCGTCTGTGGGACCCAGGCTGTTCCCCGCCCCCAGGCACGCCTGCGTGCCCGTGGACTTCGAGGAGGTGCGCGTCAGCGCCGAGGCGCCCGAGGATGACGTGCACAACGCCATCATGGCCATCCGCCGCAACGGCGTCGCCCTCAAGGGTGAGCGAACGCGGGGCTGGGGACCCCCCTGCCCCCCCCACGGGGACCCCCTGACCCCCGTCTGCGTCCCTTCCCCAGGGAACATCGAGACCAACCACAACCTCCCGCCCAGCCACAAATCCCGTAACAACCTCATCCGGTGAGAGCGCTGAGGCCGGTGGAACTGGGAACGCTGGGAGGGGGGAACTGGGAGCACTGGGAGGGGTATATGGCCGAGGGACGGAGCCTGACCCGTGCGTCGTGGCGTGGCAGGACCAGCCTGGACCTGTACGCCAACGTGATCCACTGCCAGAGCCTGCCCGGCGTGGAGACGCGTCACCGCGACATCGACATCCTCATCGTGCGGGAGAACACCGAGGGCGAGTACAGCAGCCTGGAGCACGAGGTGGGCCACGCCCCCTGCCCCGCCCACCGGGAGGCCACGCCCCCCCACAGGGGCCACGCCCCCCCAGCAGGGCTGCCCATTGCCTTGCTCTGGGTACAACACCCTGGCCACGCCCCCCTGCCTCCTGACCACGCCCCCACAGCAATGGCCACACCCCCAGTCATACCCACTGGCCACACCCCCAGGGTCTCAGGCCCCGCCCCCAGCCTGGCCCCGCCCACTCCCCCCCCCCCCTTTGTCCCCAGAGCGTGGCGGGGGTGGTGGAGAGCCTGAAGATCATCACTGCCGGCCGCTCGCGCCGCATCGCGCACTACGCCTTCCGCCTGGCCCGCGCCGCCGCACGCCGCTCCGTCACCGCCGTCCACAAGGCCAACATCATGTGCGTCAGGGGCGGGGGGGGGGGGGGTGGGACGACACACCCCCCCAGGACACCCAGCAGGAGGGTGGCCGGGTGCCCGCTGACCCCCCCTCCCCGTCCCTGCAGGAAGCTGGGGGACGGCCTGTTCCTGCAGTGCTGCCAGGAGGTGGCGGCCGAGTACCCCGAGATCACCTTCAACAGCATGATCGTGGACAACACCACCATGCAGGTGGGCCCCGCGCCCCCGCCCTCCCGGTAATCCCGGTAACCCCCAGTAAACCCGGTAACCCTTCCCTGTCCCCAGCTGGTGTCGCGCCCGCAGCAGTTCGACGTGATGGTGATGCCCAACCTCTACGGCAACATCGTCAACAACGTCTGCGCCGGGCTGGTGGGGGGCCCCGGCCTCGTCCCCGGCGCCAACTACGGCCACGACTACGCCGTCTTCGAGACCGTGGGTCCTGGGGGTGCCTGGGGGGGGGGGACACGGGACGGGACCCTGTCCCCGGTTACAGCCACCACCACGGGGCTGCTGGGGGGAGGGGCTGGGGGTGCTGACGGGGACGCGGAGGTCCCCCCCAGTCACCCCCTTGCCCCCCTCTCGCAGGCGACGCGTAACACGGGGAAGAGCATCGCCAACCGCAACATCGCCAACCCCACGGCCGCCCTGCTCGCTGCCTGCATGATGCTGGACCACCTCCGGTGGGCGGGGCCAGAGCTCTGGGGGGTGGGGCTGAGTGGGCGGGGCCACCACAAGGGGTGGGGCTTCTACCTTGGGGGCGGGGTTTCAAGGGGTGGGTCATGCCCTGTGGGTGGGGTTTGCTGATGTGGGCGTGGCCTCGGGCTGTCCATCCCCCAGGCTGCACAGCCACGCCTCCACCATCCGCCAGGCCGTCCTCGCCTCCTTGGATGACCCCCGGGTAAGTCCCGCCCCTGTCCTTAAAAGGACATGAGGCCTCGCCCCACAGGGGGAGGGGCCAGGGCAAGCCCCGCCCTCACGGCTGACTCCGCCCACAGACGCACACACCTGACATCGGGGGACAGGGCACAACCTCGGGCGCGGTGCAGAGCATCATCTCACACCTCTCCCGCGCCTAGCCCGGAGGGCAGCCGGATGTCGGGGTCCCCATGGCGGGGACCCCCAATAAACCACCCCCCCCCACCCCCCCTGAAGAAGGACCCCGGCTGTGCCACGCCTTTATTCACACTGGGGGGGGAGGGGGGGGAGGCGCGGGGCTAGGGGCGGAGCCAGGGGTGGTGCAGGCACTGGGCGGCGGTGGCGCGGTGGGCGGGCTCGAAGGCCAGCATGGGCCGCAGGAAGCGGGCGAAGGCGGCAGCCGCCCCCCGGGGCCACTCGTACTTCTCCTGCAGCACGGCCCGCAGCCCCCAGGGCCGCAGGTGCCGGATGTGCCGCAGCTCCCCTGTGGGACGGGGCCGGGGGGGGGGGGACACGCGTCACCAGCCTGCTGTAGGACACGCTCCCTGCTGCCCAGCGGCCCCGCCCCCTCCCTTAGCTCCGCCCCTCACCGCGGCGGTTGAAGAACTCCCGGGAATAGCGCCCGCCCAGCGCCACGTGACGCGGGATCTCCCCCAGCAGCTCGATCACGTGGGCGATGTGGTCTGGGGGGGGTGGGGTGGGGGGTGTGTCAGGCCCCGCCCCCTCCCCAGGCCCCACCCCTTCCAGCCCACTCCACCCACCAGCTGCCTGAGGCCCCGCCCCTTCTCCCCAGGCCCCACCCCTCTCCCCCAGGCCCCACCCCTCCCCAGGCCCCGCCCCCTCCCCAGGCCCCGCCCCTTCCAGCCCAGGCCCCACCCCTCTCCCCAGGCCCCGCCCCTTCCAGCCCAGGCCCCACCCCTCTCCCCCAGGCCATGCCCCCTCTCCCCAGGCCACGCCCATTCCAGCCCACCCCCACCCAGCTGCCTGAGGCCCCACCCCTTCCAGCCCACTCCACCCACCCAGCTGAGGCCCCGCCCCCTCTCCCCCAGGCCCCACCCCCTCTCCCCAGGCCCCGCCCCCTCTCCCCCAGGCCCCGCCTACCCTCATCCCGGCTGTAGTCCTCCCCGGAGTGGGGCTCGAAGAGGTAATCCCCGGTCGCCAGCTCAAAGGCCTGGGGGCACAGGGGGGGGAGTGTGTGGGGCCGGCCGTGGGGCAGGCCGTGGGGCAGGCCGTGGGGCAGGGCCCCTCACCATGCAGGCGGTGCTCCAGATGTCGGCGGGGGGCCCGTAGCCGGCCCCCAGCAGCACCTCCAGGGCTCGGTACTGGCGCGTCTGGATGTCCTCCGTGAAGTGCCGGTGCTGCGGGCGGGCGGTGCGTCACCTCCGGGGAGGGGGGGGGGCACCCCCAAACCCCCCCACCGCTCCCGTCCTCGCCCCCTACCCCCCCGTCCATCCCCCAAACCCTCGGTGCCCCCTCACCACCCAGCAGCCGTTGCCCAGGTCGGCGATCTTGACGCGCAGTCGAGGGGCGCAGCGGGGGTCCAGGGGGTTCTCCTGCCCCCCTGGCACCCCCCCACCTGCGTGGCAGCAGTGGGGACATCAGCCGGGGCACCCCAATGCCCCCCCCGCCCTCCACCCCCTCCAGACCCCCCCCCGCCCCCAAGACCACCCCAGCACCCCCCAACACCCCCCCATCACCCCCCCTTACCTTCCACCCCCCCTCGCCCCCCAATATCCCCCCATACTCCTAGTTGCCCCCCCCAACCTCACCCCTGTAACCCTGCTGCCCCCCAATTCCACCCTCCACCCCCACCTGCCCCCCAACTCCCCCCAAAATTCCCTCCCCACCCACCCACCCCCCTTGCCCCCCAATATCCCCCTAGGGCCCCCCGCTGACCGAGGGGGACGGGGGCCCCCCCTGAGCCCCCCGAGATGAGGGAGCTGGAGGTGGGCGTGAGGAGGGAGTCGGAGGCAGAGCTGGGGCTGGGGGGGCGGCGGGGGGGCGGCGGGGGGGGGCCCCCCCCCCAGGCGGAGGAGCCCCCCGAAAGCCCGTCGCTGGAGCCGCCGGCCCGCAGGGTGTGCACCCCCGAGGAGGAGGCGCCGCTGGGGGGGGTGCCCCCTTCGTCAGGGTCCGGGAGGGGTGCGTCTGCAGGAGGGAGCAAATCCTGAGCCCCCCCCCCAAATCCCAGCACCCCCCCCCCAAAGGGAGGGAGTGATCCCCACGTCGACACCCCAACACCTCCCCCCCCACACACACACCCCTCGAGCACTGACCGGCGTTTTCGGGGGCCCCCGGTGACCCCCCCGTCTCCCGCAGGTGCTCCAGGTCCTGCAGGCGCTGGGCCAGGAGGCGGCTCTGCCGTCGCTGCCGCCGCCGCCGCCGTCGCCGCTGGGCGCGGGAGAGCCGCTCCTGCCGCGGGGGAGCGGTGTATGGGGGTCCCGCGAGGGGTCGGGGGGCGCAAAGCGCCGCGCGGGAAGGGGGGGCGGGGGGGGGGGGAGTGCAGGCGAGGAGACACGTGAAGTCACGCAGGCGCGCGAGGCGACACTCACGGGGACGTCCTGCGGCGCGGAGCTCACTGCAGAGAGGGAAAGGGGGGAGTCGGGGAATCGGAGCGGCCCCCCACACCCCCCCCACACCCCCCCAGGGGGTCCCAGCCGCGCCCCACCGGGCGGGGGGAGGGGGGGTACCTGCACTCTGGGGGGGGCCGCCCCCCCGCGCCCATCGCGCGGCCTCGGCCGCCAGCTGCCGCACGAAGGGCTCCCCGACGCGCAGCAGCACGTTCTCGGGCTTGATGTCGGTGTGGATGATCTTGCACTTGGTGTGCAGGTAGTCCAGCCCCTCCAGCACCTGCGCCCCAACGCGGTTTTTTGGGGGGGGGGGGGCAGCACCCCCAAATCGGGAAGGGGGGGGCAGCACCCCTCTGTCACAGCGTCCCCGAGGCCCGCTGGCACCTCATGCAGGGGAATGGGGGGGGGATCTGGGGGTCTTGAGGATGTTTGGGGATACTCGAGGCTTCAAGTGGATATTGGGGTACGGGACATTTTTGGGGGGGCACCAGAGAGAACACTTGGAGGGTCCCAGAATGGATTCGGGGGGGGGCGGGAAGGATGTTTGGGGTCTCACGGGGCTACTGGGGGGATTTGGGGGGCTCCAGGGGGGACATTTGGGTCCCATGTGGACATTGAGGGGCTCCAGGGAACACCAGGGGTCCATGCGGGGGGGGATCAGGAGGGCCCAGGGCAGGACTCAGGGTCCCACAGGGATTTGGGGGTCCCGGTGGGGGACACAGGGGCCCCCCCTCACCTGTCGCACGATGCTCTTGACGCAGGGCAGGGGCAGCCCCTGGTAGTTGGACTTGATGATCCAGCGCAGGAGCTGGTGGCCCAGCACCTCCAGCACCATGCACACATCTGGGGGGGGTCAAGGAGTGCCCCGGACACCTGGGACCCCCCCAGGGCAGGGGGATGTGGGGGCCCCCCCCTGCCCAGGACCGACACCCCCACTCCCCCAGGGAGGGGAGGTGACCCCCGGAAGGATACGGACGCCGTTGACCCCCGAGATCTTGAAGTCGTCGATGAGCTGCACGATGTTCTCCCGCTTGGGGTCGCTGGGGTCGGAGTCACGGACCTGGGGGGAGCCCCCGAGGAGGGGTTGGAGGAGGCGGGGGGGGCACCCAGGGGGTCCCCAGTTTGGGGGGGCCGGGTGCACTCACGCATTTCAGCAGCTTGATCTCATCCAAGGCCGTCTCGGTGTATTGGGGCGCACTCTTCACCACCTTCAGCGCCACGAACCGCTTCCGCCTGCAAAGGGAACCCAGGAGCCGGGGGGTGGAGGGGGGGGCCCCCCCTAAACCTCCCCCCCCCGGGGGTCCCGGGCACTCACCGGATGTCCCAGCAGAGCCAGACGGTGGAGAAGTGCCCCCAGCCCAGCTTGCGCACCACGTGGTAGCGCCCATTGAAGAGGTCTCCGATCCGCACGGGGTAATATCCGCCTGAGGGGGGGGACACACACAACGACACAGCGGCACTCGGGTACCTGGGTGCTGCCTCCCCCCAACCCCGCCACGCACCCGGGCGTCTGGGTGCCCCCACCTTTGCAGTAGTCCCGGGGGTCCTCCTGCTCCCCTTCGTCAGAGCCCAGCAGCCCCTCCGACAGCGGGGGCAGGGGAGGGGGGGTCTCTGGGGACGCATCCTCGGGGGGGCTGGGGGTCCTGGCGGGGGGGGAGAGCCTGGCTGGGAACCCAAGTGTCCCCACACGCCCCAGGGCTCTGCGTCCCTGGGAGACACCGAGGCCGGGCGGGGGGTCCCACAGGGGGAAAAAGGGGGGGGGGGGGGGTCCCAGGAGAGTGCTGGGAGGTCCCAGAGGCCCCCCCCAGGCTGGAGCGTGCGGGTTGCGAGGCATCCTGGGACATCACCCCCCCAAAATAGCAATGACCTCATGGCCCCTGGCACCGCAGGGTTAAAAATAGCCCTGCCAGGGGGAGGGGTGGCCCTGGGAATGTGCCTCCCCCCCCAAACAGGGGGCTATGCTTGTCCCCCCGGGGAACAGGGACACCCCAAAAGCTCCACCTCCCCCATCCCTAAGGGGTTCGGGGTCACGACCCCGCTGCATCACCCCTCACCGTGGGGGCGGTTTCCGTTTTTTGTCCTTTTTGCGTTTTTTCTTTCTTTTGCCTGGATCTGGGGAGAACGACAGGGGGCTATAGGTAGGGGTCTGCACCACAGGCGCTCCCCCCATGCTCCCCCCAGCAGACCTCACAGGGACCCCGTATTCCCCCCAGCCCCAAAGCCCACCTTGTCCCATCAGAACCCCCCCCCCCAGGGTCGGGAACTGCCCGGTTCCCCTCAGAAACCCCCTGGGAACCCCCTACCCCCCTTCCCCCCGGGATCCCCAGGCTCAGGAACTGGTTCTCCCCAGAAATTCCCTCAGAACCCCTCAAAACCCACCGGGAGCCCCAGTTTTCCTTCATGATCCCCCTCAACTCCCCACTCCACACGCACTTTCCTCTCACAAACTGCTGCGGGACCCCTCACCACCCTTCCCACCTCGGGAATCACCCGTTTCTCCTCAGAACCCCCCTTAAAACCCGCTCTCGGAACCTCCCCCGGCCAGTTTTACCTCACGATCCCCCTCAAACCACACCCCCCCCCCAGCCCCGAGACCCCCCACTTTCCCCTCACAACCCACCCCCCCCCCGCTTTCCCTCAGCACCTCCCCGGACTCCCCGTAGTCTCCCCGGGCAGAGACCACCCGCTTTTCCCTCACAGCCCCCCCCGGCGCTGCCGTTTCTGCCCCCCCCCCCCAACCCGGCATTTCCCTCACCGGTCCTCGCGCCCGCCGCCGCCCCCCCGCGCAGCTCCATGCCGCGAGAGCCCCGTTCTGCGCATGCGCCGCCTTCCCCTACGGTCTAGGGGCGGGCGGGAAATCCCCGAGGCCGCCGACGGACCAATGGGAAGCCTCGTCAGGGATGTGTCCCCGCCCCTTCTTGCCACGCCCACCCGTCGCCATGGAGATGGCACGGCGCCGGCCCTAGCGCCCGCTACCGGGAGCTTCCAGCAGCTTTTTGTCGCGACATAACGAACCCCAAACCCCTGGGAGCCTCCGCGATAGACTCCGTATCGCGACAGAACCCCCGAGAGCCCCAGTATCCCCCACCCCACGTACTATCGCCTGGACAGGGCGAGTAGAGCCACCGTTCATCGCCCCTCGTCAGCAACTGTAAGCGCTAAAACCCGCCTTTTTGGCCCCAAAACGAGCCGCCAAGGACCAAGAGGCAGCCGCGAGAACGGGGGGGGGGGGGGGGGGGGGGGAGTGGGGGAAGCTAGACCGTGCATCCCGGAGCGGCCTTCCCCCCTCCCGCTCCGCAGCCCGACACCGATCCCTCCGCCATCGCTCTCCTCCGCCGCGCGCCGGAAGTGACGCCTCGCCCCTCGCTCCCGCCCTTACCGCTGATTGACTCCCGCCGCTCGCGTCATCGCGCCGCGACGCGCAACCATGGCAACGGCGAAGGTATGCCCTGCTGGGGGCCGGAGCGGGCTCCCCAAAACCGGGCCCGGGCCCCCAAAACCGGTGACGGGCACCCACCAAAGCGGCCCAGGGCCTCCCCAAGCAGCCCCGCTGCCCCCCCGCCCCAAGGAGCTTTACCCCCCCCCCAGCCCTGTCACTCCCCCCCCCCCCCCCGGTGCTTTGCCCCCCCCCCCAAGGCCTTGTCACCCCAAAACTGCCCCCCAGGTGGGTTTAAGCACCCCCCCACCCCCCATGAAGAGACGGGGCCGGGGGGGGCTGCTGGGCATCAGTTTAATAACAGGGCACAGGGGGGTGGTGGGGGGGTGGCAGGGGCAGCACCCCCAGCCCCACTCCCCACCCTCCCTCACCCTGGGGGGGTGGGGTGGGAGGGGCAGGATGCTCCGGGAGGGGCAGGGGGGCAGAGAGGGGGACACCCACCCCCACCCCCCAAACAGCAAAATCCCACAGGGAGACCCTACAAAAAATAGGAGCCCCCCTCCCCCCTCCGTTCCCCCAGTCCCCCCCTTCTTCCTTCCAGCTGTAATTAGAGAGGGGGGAGCGCTTCTCCCCTGCCCCCCAAAATAGCCGAGGTTCGTCCCGCGGCGTCCAGCGCTGTGTCCCCCTCCCCTCCCCGGCCAGGAGGCGTCCCGTGAAAGCGGGGAGGGGGGGGTTCCCCAAAATAAAACGTCCCCCCCCAGCCTGGGCCGCCATGCACCTAGAGGTCCCTGGGGGGGCCGCGGGGGGGGCCGGGGCGCAGTCCGGGGGTTCAATATCAACTCTTGTCGGCGGTGGGGTCTCTGTGGCGGGAGGTCTTCATGGTCTCCAGGTACTCCTGCTGCGAGACGGCCAGCACCGACGCCAGGATCTCGTCATCCTCCCAGTCGTTCAGGCCTGGGGGGGGGCCCAAAAATTGTGTGTGTGTGTGGGGAGAAGGTTTAAGGGGGAAGCACGTGACCCCACAGATACCCCCACCCCGGGCACTGCCCCCGACGTGGGGGGCAGAGCTTGGCTACCCCTCAAGGAAACGTTCTGGGTGCCGCCCCCCCCCCCCCCCCCCCCTCAAATTGCCTCACGAAAGGGACAGCCATCCCCGTGGAGATCTCTTCCCCAAAATCCAAGCTGAAACCCCAAGAACTCAAGTCTCACCCCCAAAACCGTGATCCAACATCGTCAAACCCAGGATTCCCCCCCCAACCTGAGACAAGCCGCCCCCACACCCCAACAATGACCCCCCTAAATCTCCCTCAACTCCGCCGCCCCCCCCCCCCAACACCCCCCCCTCCCCGCAACTCCCCAACCCCCAGCCCCCCCCGTCACGGCCCCTCCCCGCTCACCGAAGGCAGTGGGGGACATCTGCTGCATGATGGCGCGGCACTCCAGCGCGGGGTACAGGGACACCAACGGGGGGGTGGCCCGGCCCCCACCCGCCCCCAGCTGGCTGCTGGTCCCTGTTTGGGGGAGGAGGCATGTTGAAGGGGGGCCACTCAGACACACCAGCCCTGAGCCCCCCAGCAGCCCCAACCAGCACCCTCCTACGCTCATTTGGGCCCCCTCCCCCACTCTGTAGTAACCCATCTGGGGCTCCCGGCACCCCATAAGTCCCAGTTTAGGGCTCCAGCATCTAGTTTGGGGCTCCTGACCCCCCCTCAGCGCCCGATTTGGGGCCTCCAGCATCTTGTAACAACTAGTTTGGGGTCTTCAACCCCAGCTGACCCCTCCCAGCACCCCATAAGCCCCCAGTTTGTGTCGTGTCGTGTGTGTGTGTCCCCCCCCTCCCCAGCCACCCGAGACACCCACCTGGGGCACAGGGCGAGGGGGGCTTGCCGGGTGGGGGGGCGCCGGGCGAGGGGGGCTTGGGACCGGGCGCCTCGGGGTGCAGACCGGGGTGCTCTGGCGAGGGGGCTGCGCTGCGTGGCCGGGGCGAGCGCCCGCTCCATTCCTCCAAGCCGCTGGCCGCCGCCGCCGTGGCCGAACTGCACGTGGCGCTGGCCTTGCGGGGCTGCGGGGAGACGCGTCACCCCCACCGGCCCCGGGCGGGCAGCCGGGAAGGGATCGGGGTTGGGTGGGCGGGTGGGTTTGCGGGGCACCCCCACCTGCCGGGCTTGCTTCTCCTGGTCACGTAGCCACTGGAGGTAGGACTCACGGGCCACCTGCTCCTCGATGGCCTCGTTGGTGGCCTCCCAGTCGGTCGCTCGCTTTTTGTCCTCCAGCATCTGCTGCTCGATCCAGGACTCCTCCGAGGTCTTGATGGCGCTCTTCATCAGGGACTGCTCTGCCAGCTGGGGGCGGGGACATGTTTGGACACGCCCCCGCCAGGCCACGCCCCCCCACCACAAGGCTCCTCCCACCCCATAGGCTAAACTGCTGGCAAGGGGTAGGGCTGAGCTAGGCCACGCCCCCTAGGGCAGCCGGGGGTGGGGCCACACTTGGACACGCCCCCAACAGGCCACGCCCCCGACAGGCCACGCCCCCCCGCCACCACAAGGCTCCTCCCACCCCATAGGCTAAACTGCTGGCAAGGGGTAGGGCTGCACTAGGCCACGCCCCCTAGGGCAGCTGGGGTGGGGCCACACTTGGATACAGCCTCATTAAGAAGCCGCACCTTCACAGCAGGCTCCGCCTCCTCTGGCAGGCCACGCCCCCACCCCAAAAGGCTCCGCCCCCTGACACTGCCATGCAATACAGCTGCCAGCAGGGGGCGGGGCAATAGTTAGACACACCCACACACATAGGCCACGCCCCCACAGGGCAGGGGGCGGGGCCCAACAAACCACACCCCCAGCTGGCCTCCCACCTGGGGGAGGGGCTGCACTTAGACACGCCCCCTCAGACAAAGGCTATTGGTCGGCAGGGCTAATGGCCACGCCCCCTCCATGGCTCCACCCACTCAGGAAGGGAGGGGGAGGCCTGGGAGGGCCCCAGCATCCACAGGAACCCCCGAGACCCCCTGGGCTGACAGAGGGCACCCCCCGCCCCATGGAAATGGGGGTCCTGGCACCCCCCCCAGCCCCACTGACCCCCTGGGCTGACAGGGGACACCCCCTGCCCCATGGAAATGGGGGTCCCGGCACCCCCCTCAGCCCCACTGACCCCCCTGGGCTGACAGGGGACACCCCCTGCCCCATGGAAATGGGGGTCCCGGCACCCCCCTCAGCCCCACTGACCCCCCTGGGCTGACAGGGGACACCCCCTGCCCCATGGAAATGGGGGTCCTGGCACCCCCCCCAGCCCCACTGACCCCCTGGGCTGACAGGGGGCACCCCTCACCCCACAGAAATGGGGGTCCCAGCGCCCCCCCACCCCCACTGACCCCCTGGGCTGACAGGGGGCACCCCCCACCCCATGGAAATGGGGGTCCCAGCGCCCCCCTGGCCCCACTGACCCCCGGCTTGAAGGAGGGCAGCCCCAGCCCCACGCCGATGGTGGCCTTGTTGGGGTTGACGACGGAGTTGTAGTGGATGTTGCGGTGGTAGCTGACCCGGATGGGCTCGTCCTCGTTGTGCTGGATCCCGTGGAAGGTGTTGATGGGCTCTGTGGGCACCCCCGTCAGCACGGCCGCACCCCCCTGCCACCCCAGGGAACCGCGGGGACCCCCACCCCCCCCCCACCCCAGCAGCGCCCTGGGGACCCCAGAGACTCCCCACACCGCAGGAACCCCCCCCCCCAACCCCCAGCACCCTGAGGAACCCCCGAGATGCCCCCGAAACACCCACGTCGGCACCCTGCGAACCCCCCGCCGTCCCCGGGGTCCCGCAGGGCAGACGCACCGGTGCCGTACTGGTAGACCTCGACGGGGCGGTTGTACATCTCGGCCATGGCCTGCATCTCGATGTGGTTCCCGTGGCACGTGCTCTTCCGCTTCCGGTTGATGTAGGTGGTGAAATCCTCCGTCACGTAGTTGGAGAAATAATCGGCGTTTTTCATCTGGGGAGGAGGGAGCGTTAAAGGACGGGGACATCGAAGGGGGGGAGCCCCGCAGACATTGGGGGTGGACAGCAACCCAGTGTCCCTCCCCCCAGTGCTCTGAGCACCCTCCCAGTCCGTCCCAGCGCCTCTGGGTACATCCCAGCGCCTCCCAACGTATCCCAGTGCTCCCCAAGCGCCCCCCCCCAGTCCCCTCCAGTCGTCGCCTCCCCCAGCGCCTCACCAGATAATCCATGCAGTGCTTCCGCACCACCTCGTGCATGTCCTGGTCTCCGTACACCTGGTCGGCTGGCGGCACCCGGGTGGTGGAGGGGACACACACACAGAAACGGGGTGTCAGCTGCCCCCCCCCCCCAGATGCCTGGGAACCCCGTGCTGGGATGGGGGCACCCAGAGTTGGGTGGCGGGGGGGGGGGGGTGCAGGGCTCACCTACGGCCCGAAACAGGCAGGCGCCGTCCTCCTTCATGCGTTTGATGATGAAGCCTTTCTTCTCCCGCAGCGCCTTCTCGAACCGGTGCTCCTGCTGGAGACACAGCCGGGATCGGGGCCGGCACCCGCACCCAGGGGCCGGTGGCCCGTACCCCCCCCCCCCCACCCCCCCCCACCCCGGGGACGCCGTGACGGGGTGCTACGAGCACGGGGGACACACACACACACAACGGGGACAAAACCCTCGTGTGACGCACAGGGGTGGGAGGGAGCAAAACACGGGGACCCCCCCCAAAACTCCCCACCCCCCCCCAAACTCCCCACCCCCCCCCCCGGCCCGGTGTCCCCCCCCCCCCAGCCCCCGTACCTGCTCGGCCATGGCCGGGTCCATCTCCACCCGCCCGGCTTCGTACTCGTCCTCGCTGTTGTAGCCGCCTCCCGCCTCGTCGGGACCGGGGCTGCCGCCGGGGCCCATCCCCAGCCCCATCCCACCGGGGCCGCCGCAAACGGAGCCTCCGCCTCCGGGGCCGCCGCTGGGTCCGGCTCCGCCGCGCCGCCGCCGCTTGCTGTGGCCGGGACCGCCGCCGCCTCCGCCTCCGCCGGGCCCTCGGGGCTCGGGCAGCCCCAGCGCCGCCGCCTCCAGCCCCAGCAGAGACCCGGGCCCGTCCCCGGCACCTGGGCCGCCGCCGCCGGGGCCGCCGGGACCGGCGGGGGGGGGCGAACCGGCCGCGGGTAATCCGGCCCAGCCTCGCAGCGGCGGCGGTGGCGAAGCCCTGGGCCTCGGTCCCCCGACGCCGCCGGGGCCGCCGGGTTCGCCCACGCCACCTGGGCCGCGCTCGGGTCCGGCGTCAGCTCCGCGCTCTGGGCCGGCGTCCGGGCCCGAGTCGGCGTCGCCGTCGGGCGCCGGTACCGGCTTCTTCTTCGGGAGGATCGTCATGGCGGGGCGCGCATGGGGCGGCGCCGGGAGGGGGGAACGGGGGGGGGGGGGGACGGGACGACGGGACCGGGGAAGGAAGGGACCGGGGTGGGGAGGAGGGAACCGGGAGGCCCCACCGGGCCCGGGAGGCGCCGGGAGCCGGGGGCGCTGGTGCTACCCGCGGGCCCCGCGGAGCCGGGGGGGCCTCACCCAGGCCCCCCCACGGGCGGGGCAGCGAGGCCGGAGCTGTCGGGCCGTGGAGCGCGGGCGGGGGCGCTGCCGCCGCCGCCGGGCCCGTGTCAACATCAACAGCGACGCCCTCTGACCCCGCCGCCGCGCTTCCGCCTCGCCCGCCGCCCGCGTTCCCATTGGCCGGAGGGGCTTTCGCCGCGCCTCCATTGGCCGGCGGCCGGATCGGAAGTCCCGCCCCGCGCGGAGGCCGGCGGGGAGGGGCGGAAGGGGGAGGGGGCGGGACCGGCGTCGCCCCGGCGACGGCGCGGCTGCACGCGGATTGGGCGGGAGGCGGCGAGGGGGAGGGAGCAGAGGGGGCGTGGCGCGGCCGTGGAAGGAGCGAGCGCTGATTGGGGCCAGCGCGGGGAGGCGGGTCTGCGCAGGGAGCGGGCTCTGATTGGGCTGCGGGGGAAGGGGCGGATCTCAAGGATAGCACGGGTGCTAATTGGCTGGACGGGAAGGCGGGAGTTAACGGAGAAGAGGCTGCCGATTGGGCGGTCGGCGGGCCGTCGAGGGAAGCGCACGCTGATTGGGCGCGAGGGGGGAAAGGCGGGACTTAAGGAGACAGCAGGCGCTGATTGGCTGCTACCCCGCCTTCAGCTTCAACCCTCTGCGGACCGTCCGCAGCGGAGAAGGCTCCTAGCCGCGATTGGCCCCAGCGTAGCCCCGCCCACCCCACCCTCCCATTGGCCACGACGGGCGACCTAATTTCCCATTGGCTGACGAGCGGCGGAGGCGGGGACATCCCCACCGACCGAGACCTCCCTCCCACAGCAGCTGTCAATCTCCCCCAGGCCACGCCCCCTCCTCCTCCGGGTCCTCCTGTCCGCCGTCCGTCCGTTCTCCCCCCCGCCCAGCACAGACCACGGCTCCGGTTCCAGCTCGTTTATTCGGTGGGAACAGGGGGATCAGTTTGTCCTCTCCCCTCCCCAAAGGGACTCAGGCATCCGGGCCGCTGTCCCTGAGCTCAGCAACCCCAGCGTCACCCCCAGCGCACCCCGGTAAGCGCCAAATCCAACACCGGAGGGCTCGGGGGATCCCCAAATTCACCCCGAACGGCCCCTCAGCTTTTCCGCACGGAGCTCCCGGCCGGGATCAGTGGGCCTTGTGGCGGGGACGGTCGAGGGCGCGCTGGGCAGCGGCCAGGTGTCGGCAGGCGTCAGCCAGGAGGGCGGCGGGCACCAGCACCCACAGCCCGTTCAGCCCCACGAAGTAGCCCCAGAAGTAGAGGGGCCGGGGGTCGCTGTGGCTCCAGCCCGCTCGGGCCTCCGTGGCAAAGTACAGCACGTCCCCGTACAGCTGCCCTGGGCGGGAGGAAGGGAAACGGAGGTCGGGGAGGGTCGGGCGGCTCCGGGGACGCAGGCGGCCCGCCCTCACGTCCCCTCCCAGGGCGCGCAGGGACGTCATACCGAGGGAGACGAGGAGCTGCAGGATGTAGCGGGTCGGGTGGTGCCGCAGGAAGGCGAGGAAGGTGAGGAAGCTGAGGGGGCCCCAGGCCCAGGCTGTCACCGTCTCCATGGCAACCGTGAAGTCATCGCTCCTGGAAACAAGGGGGACACACAGGCACAGAGCGGGGTTAGCTCAGACGCCCCGCTCCTCCGAACACCTCCCTCCCTGCCGGCCTCCCCCAACTCACGTCATGTAACGGCTGTCCGCTTTGGCGTACTCCTTCCCTGCGGGCAGCGCGGGGTTGGTGGTGGGGATGGGGGGCGGACACACACACACTGGCAGGTACCCCCCACCCTTCCTCACCCCCCACCCCCGGCACCTGGGGGACTCCCAGCCCCACCCCACAGCCCTCCATCACCCCTTCCCCCCCCCAGCTGGCCGGGGAACCCCCATTTCCCCTCAGGGCCCACTGACCCCCCCCCCCCAGGGGACCCCTCCCCAAACCTCCCTGGTGACTGGGAACCCCCCAGAGACGCGGAACCCCCCCATAGGAACCCACCCACCCGTTTCCCCCCCCAGCCCAGCGCTCACAGACGTCGGCCAGGAGCCCGGTGGCGGCGGGCAGCTCCCGGTGCCGGAGGCTGAAGTAACCCTCCAGTATCCCATGAATCCCCGCGCACATCAGGAACCAGCCCAGCGCAAGGCGGCGGGCGGGGCTTCGAGATGCCACGCCCCTAACCCCGCCCTTAGCCCCGCCCAAAACCCAACCTAAAGCCAATAGCCCCGCCCCGCCCGCCGCCACCGCGCATGCGGATTGCCAGCCGGGGCGCGCGCTGGCCACGTAGCCCGGCAACGGCAGAGAGCGCGGCCAATAGGGATGCGCCGTCGTCTCCATGGCAACGTCGCTACGGTCGCCCCTGCTCTGTAAGGGGGAAGAGGAGAAGGCGGAAGTGAGGTCAGGACCCCGGACCTTTCCGCACCGGTCCGGCCGCCTCCCACCGGACACCTCCACCCGCCTCCCCGCACCACCCGGGCCCCCGGGTTCCGCCGGTTCCCCCCCCCCACCCCCGGCACTGCCGCCCTCACCTCAGCCGCGCCGCGCCGTTCTCCCGCGTGCCGCCAGCCCGCTCCGTTCCCTCCGCCGCGCCCCCGCCCCCGCGGCCAATGGGAGCGCGCTGACTCTCGGCCGACCAATGGCGGCTCGCCCCGCCCACCCCCTTTGCCCGCCGATTGGTCGCCCCCGCCGCTGGGGAGATGTGGGGCCAGGGGGCGGGGCGTAAGGGGCGGGGTGGGTGGGGCTTTACATGGAGGCTTAGCTTGGGGGCGGGGCTTCGCCGCGGGCCACCGCCCTGGAGGCGTGGCCTCGCTTCGGGGGCGTGGCTACACGCGGAGGATGGCTGAGCCACGGAGGGGCGTGGCCGGGGGCGTGGCCTGGGCCATAGGGGCGTGGCCTGGGCCATAGGGGGCGTGGCTTATGGCTCTCCCCATCTCCTCTATAGGGGCCACAGGGACCCCCCGGATCTATAGGGGCCATACAGACCCCCCCAGCCATACGGGGACCCCGCCGGGTCTATAGGGGCCATACAGACCCCCCAGCCGTACAACGCCCCTGTGCTCCCTCCCAGGGCCACGTAGGGGCTCCCCGGAACCCCCCCCGGGCTGTATAGGAGCTGTATGGATCCCCTCAAAATGTATAGGGGCCACATGGCCTCCCCTGGGCTGCACAGACCCACCCTGCAGGGATATATGGGGGCCACATAGATCCCTCCCAGGAGCATATAGACACCCCCAGGGCTGTACAGCCCCCCCCGGGGACGTATAGAGCTCTGTGGGGCCGTATAGATCCCTCTAGGGACGTATAGCTGCCATACAGCCCCCACAGAACCATATGGCTTCTATACAGCCTCCTCCCACGACCATACAGAGCCCCTCCAGACGCATGGCTCCACCCAGGAACGCGTAGGGGCCCCTTCCCCCCCCCCCGCCCCAGGCCATACAGCAAACCCCCCCGGGATGTATGGAATACATACGGACCCTCCCTCCCGGGCAGTACAGGAGGTATACAGGCAGCGAGGACCCCCAAACCGGCGGCGTTTCCCCCCAAAAAGGAGCCAGACGAGGCGGTGGCAGCAGGTCCCTGTATTGAACCCGGCTGTGCGCCCCCCCCCTCGCCCCAAAAACCCTCCTCCCGAAGGGGGGGGGGGGATGCGACGGGGGGGGGCCCCCCCAAAACCGGCCGCTCGCCAGGAGTGGCCAGGGGAGCCCGGGGTTTGAGGGGGGGTCCCCCCTAAATTCGGAAGGGGGGGGGTATGGAGTGATTCAGGGGGTGGGACCCCTCGGGTTTGGGGGGGGGGTGTCACACCAAGGTGCCGGGGGGCTGCGGGTCCGTGGTGGGAGGGGGGGCGGCCACGGGGGGGTCCCCCGAAGCCCTGGGGTGGCGAGGAACAGAAACGTCAAAAAAAGAAATGGAAGTAAAGAGAAAAATAAAGAAACGAGAAAAGAAAAGACACAGAAAAAGGAGAGAACGGAGAGAGAAAAGAGAAACAGGAATTAGCCCCCCCATACACGGCCCCTGCCCCCTCCGAGCCCCCCCAGAGCCCTGGGGATGGGGTGTCCCCCCCCGAGGGAAGAAAAGAGGGGAAAAAAAGAGGGGGAGCAGGAGAGGTGCCCCCTGAAAGGGCCGGAGACGCGGCAGGGTTTGGAGGGAAATTGGGGAGACCCCAAATGTGGGGCTGGGGTGGTGCTGGGGTGGGGTGAAGGGGGAGGTTTGGGGGGGGGCAAAGGGGTGTGAGGGGTCCCCAATTTGGGGGTCCCTGAAGGACGGGGAGGGGGATCCCCAATGGACGGGGGGAGATTTCAGCCTCCCTGAGGGGAAGGGGGGGGGCTGACGTCGCACCCCCACGCTGGGGTTCGCCCCCAACCCCCCCCCCCTTAAAAGAGGGGTGCGCGGTACACCCGGGGCGCCCCGTACCTGGGCGCCAGGGCCCCGGCGTAGCTGAGCGAGTGGGGCAGGCCGGGGGGGTCGCGGCGACGGGGGGCCCAGGCGGGAGCCGGGGGGGGCGGCGGCAGACGGGGGCCGGGGGGGGCGGCCGGGGGGGCCCCCGTGTGCCGCAGGTACCAGTCCCGCAGCCCCTCCAGCGCCAGCCACTTCTGGCTGCGACGTTGCTCAGCCGAGGGGGGGCCCCCCCGACCCCGGGCGGAATCGGGGACGTTTTCGGGGGGGCCCCCCCAGTCGATCAAGGCTTCCGAGCTGTTGCTGCGACGGGTACGGGGAGCCGACGGTGGGGGGCCGGGCGCCGGGGCCCCCCCCAACTGTGAGTCTTGGCTGCCCGACCAGGGCCGGGGGGGCAGCCCCGGCACCTCAGGACTGGCGGGGGGGGAACAGGGGGTGAGGCGGAGAGGCCAGGGTCCCCCAAAACCCCCTGGGGTCCCCCAAACCGCCCTACGCCCCCCCCCAGATTGCCCCACGCACCCTCCAAATTGCCCCCAGGGCTCAGTAGCGCCCCCCCCCCCCCCAAAACACTCACCGGCAGAGGGGGTGCCCACGCCCACAGGGGCTGCGGGCCAGGACAGGGGTGGCCGGGACGCTGCGGCCCTCGAAGCTGGAAGCGCTGCGGGGCAGGGTCCGTGCCGGGCTGGGGGAGCCACGGCACCGCGTTAGGGGGGGGGAGCCCCCCCAAACCAGGGTGTTTGAGAGGGGAATGGGGGTTTTTTTTTTGGGGGGGGGGTTCACTCACCTGGCGGGGCTGGCGAGGGAGCTGCGGCGGCCGGGGGTGTCGGGGCCCCAGGGCGGCCGGCGGTCAGGGCTGCCGGATCCAGTCCGGGGGGGCGACGGGCGGCCGGTTCCGCTCTGAGGGGGCTTTGGCAGGGCCCCTGTGGGGAGATGCAACGTGGGGGAGACCCCCGTGTCCGGCGAACCCCGACTCCCCCCCCCCCCCCAAATCCCCGAGGGACGGACCCGGGCGCCCGACACTCACCGTTCTCCAGCGCGGGCAGGTCGCAGAGGGACCCGTTCTGATCTGGGGGGGTCGGGGGGGGGAGCAAAACGAGGGGAGACAAGGGGTCAGCGCCGCCGGGGGCCCCCCCAAACCTGCCCCCTCCCCAGCTGGGGACCCCCAACGGGGCTCCAGCCCCCGGTGCTCTGGGGACCCCCCCGGTGCTTCAGGCCCCCCCCCCCCGGACACCCCCCCCCCCCCCGGTTTCTCACCGTGAGCGGCGGCCCCGAGCTGGGCCCGGAGCTGCCGGAGCCGTTGGGCCGCTTCGGCCTGCAGGCGTTGGCGGCGGCGGCGTTGTTCGGGGGGCAGCCCAGGGGCAGCCGCCAGTCGTCGGGCGGCTTCAACAACCTGTAGCTGAACCGCCACCTCCCGCCGGGCCGCCCGCGTCGCCTGCGAGAACCGGCAAACGGGAACGGCGGGGCCGGACCGGACCGGACTGGACCGGGCCGCCGTACGGAAATGGGGCGGGGGGGGGGGCCCAGAGGGTGTATGGGCGCCGCCATTGGGGTACGTGGGTGCCGCCATGGGGGTACGGGGGCCGCGAAGGGACAGCCCGAGGGGGGGGTACGGGGGCCGCCGTGGGACATACAGGGTATGGGGGCCGCCGTAGGGCTATGGAGGCCGCCATAGGACGGACAGGGGTGCAGGGGGCCGCCATGGGGGTACGGGGGCCGCCGTGGGACACTCGGGGTACGGGGGCGAGGGGGGGGAAGGACCGCCCCCCACCCCAAACCCCTCACTGCCCCCCCCCCCACCCCTCCGCCCCCCGTTGCCCCCCGCTTACCTCAGGGAGGGCTCCGCGGGGGGGACCCCCGGCCCGGCGGCGCGGGGGGGGCTGCGGCCTCTCGCCGGGTTCCAGGGGGTACTCGGGGGGCAGCTTCCCCGTCAGCTCCTGCGCACAGCGGGGGGGGAGGGGGGCGATGGGGGGCCGGGGGGGGGGGGGGGGGCTGTGGCTGTTGGGGTCCCCGGGGTAGGGGAGGGGGGGGGGGAGGCAGAGGGAGCTGGGGGGATCCCGGGGATGGGGGGAGTGGGGGAACCCCGGGGTCAGGGGTGAGGGGTCAGGGGTGACTCACGGCCTCCTGCAGGCAGAGGCGCCGCAGCTCCCGCAGGCGCAGCCCCAGGGCCTGGCGTAGCCCCCGCTGCCGCTCCCGCAGCTCCTGCAGCCGCCCGGCGGGCGCCCCTGCGCCGGGCAGAGGTCAGGGATGGGAAAGGGGGGGGGTCAGAGGTCAAGGGAAGGGGGTCAGAGGTCAGGGATGGGGGGCAGAGGTCAGGGGTCACCGTACCTGCGGGGCTGTAGGTGCCCGGGGGGATGATGTGGCCCCTCACCTCCATGTCGGGGCGGGCGCGGGGCCGGCACCCATCGGTTTCGGGGCGCTGCGGGGAGCCGTTGGGGGGGGGAGGGGTGTCAGGGCCTGACCCACCCCCCCCCCCACCCCCGGCCTGCACCCCGCCCGGCCGGCCCCTCCCCCAGGACCCTGCTGTCCCCCCTCTCCCCCCCACAGGGGTGCCCCCCCCCCCAAAAAAGGGACCCACCCACCTGCCCCCTTCCCCCCCCCATGAACCCCAGGGGTCCCCCCAGACGCACCTCAGGGGCGTCATCCTCCCCCCCCAAAAACAACCCCCATGTCCGGGCCCAGCTCAGCCCCCCCAGTGTGGGGAGGGAGGGGAGGGGGGACAAGGCCGGACCCCCCCCAGCCCCCCCTTACCTTACCCCAGCGGGTGTCGCTCCGGGGGCCGGCTGGGAGCCAGGCGGTGAGGCGGGGGGTCGGCCCCGCACCCCCTTTCCCCCCCCCCCCGCCCCGAGGTGGGGTCCCGGCAGCCCCTCTGCCTCTTCGGGGACACCCGGGGGCCGGGGGCTGGGGGGGTCCCGCTCCCCCCAGAAGGAGCCAGGCGGCCAGGCGGGGAGCACGGGCCTTCCCAGGCGGCCGGGCGGGTGTCGGGGTCCCCCCTTGCTTCCCCACCCCCCCCCACCCTGTGATGTCACTTCCTGCCAGCTCCCCCTCCCCCCATCGCCCAGCGCTTCCTGCCTCGGCCCCACAGCCCCCCGCTCGGGGCGCGGGGACCCCCCCCAGGCCCCATAGGGACGCCCCGACACCCATCGGGCTCCTGTAGTGACCCCCGGCCCCACGGCGGCCCCACAGCCCTTGCGAGGCCTGGGGGGAGCCCCAGCCCCATAGCGTCCCCCCCAGCCCCATAGCATCCCCCCCAGCCCCACAGTTGTGTGTGTGTCACCCCCCCCCCTTCCCCAGCCCCATAGGGAGCCCCTGAGCGGCGCCGTGGGGCGCGGGGGGCGGCGATGTCCCGTGGGGCGGCCGAGGGGGCCCCCGTGCCCCCCGGCCCCCCCCCAGCGCCACCCCCCGGGCGCCCCACGGTTTACGTCCTGCTGGAGGGGCCCAGCGCCCCCGACACCCTCCGGCTGCTCAGGTAAAAGGGGGGGGGCCCCCCCGGGGGAGCCCCATAGCTCCGGGGATACCCCAGCCCTGCCCCACGGCGAGGCTGGGGGGGGGGGGGGGCGGAGGGGATGGGAGGGATGTTGGGGGGTCCTGAGGGGTTTAGGGGGGGCAGTCTGGGGGGGATCCGGGAGGGACTGAGTGGCTGCGGAAAATGTAGGGGGGTCCCAGGGGGAGCTGGGGGGAGGATGTGGGCCTGGGGGGGGGCTGGGGGGGCTGTGGGGATCTGGGGGGCTGTGGGGGGAACTGGGGGGGCTGTGGGGGAGGATGTAGGACTGTGGGGGGAGCTGGGGGGGATCTGGGGGGGCTGTGGGGGAGGATGTGGGACTGGGGGGGATCTGGGGGGACTGTGGGGCTGATGGGGGGATCTGGGGGGCTGTGAGGGGATTTGGGGGGACTGGGAGGGGGTCTGGGTGGGCTGGGGGGGCTGTGGGGCTGGTGAGACCCGACCCCCCTCCCCCGGGGCAGCCTGAGCTCGGTGCTCCCCGAGTCCGGGATCGTGGCCGACATCGAGTGGGAGCCACCTGGGGGGGGGACGCCCGGGGACCCCAGCAGTGACCCCCCCGGCGACCCCCCCGGAGACACCCCAGGGACCCCCGCAGATGCCCCCGGCACCTTCTACTGCCTGAAGAGTCAGCCGCTGCCCAGCAGGTACCCGTCACCGCCCCCCCCCCAACACCCCCCACCCCGCCACCGCCGCCGTTAACCCCCCCTTCTTCCCCAGCGCGGGGCCACCCCCCCCGGCGGCCGTGGCGGCCCCCCCAGCCGCCCCCCCCTCGTCCCGGGTGCTGCTGCGGCAGCAGCTGATGCGAGCGCAGGCGCAGGAGCAGGAGCAGCGGGAGAGGAGGGGTCCACCCGGCCCCCCCACGGCACCCGGTCCCCCCGGCCCTTCGCCCGCCATCGCCGTCGGCGCCCCCCAGCCCCGGGCTCCCCCCCACGTGCCCCCCGAGGTGCTCAAGGTGAGGCCGCACAGAAACCAGGGGCGGGGGGGCGACGACGGGATTTGGGGGGTGCTGAGCCCCCCCCCGCCCCGACCTCATTCCCCCCCCCCGCCCCGTTTCAGGTGCAGACCCACCTGGAGAACCCCACGCGGTACCACCTGCGCGCGGCGCAGCGGCAGCAGGTCCGGCAGTACCTCACCTCCGCCCTGGGCCGGGGGCCCCCCAGCCCCCCGGGGCCCCCCCCCCAGCCCCCTGCCCCCCACAACCCCCTGGCCCTGCTCCACATCGGTCCCGGCTCCGAGAAGGAGGTGAGGGAGGGAGACGGCGCTCCCAGCGGGGTCGTGATGTCACGGGGCGGGGCGGGGGGGGGGTGTGCGCGCGTGACGGGAGGACGGCGTGATGTCACCACCGCCCCGCGTGGCGCCGGGAGTCGCGAGGCGGCGCAGCGGTCCTGTGACGTCATACGGAGCCGGTGACGCAGGGGCGACGCGACGCCGGGGGGGCCGTGATGCGATACAGGGGGCGCGGTGATGCGATACAGGGGGCGCGGTGTCACCAACCCCCCCTCATGGGTCTGAGGTGAACCCGGGCAGCCCGGACAGGTATTTGTGGTTTATCTCTGCCCTCCCCCCGCCCCTGCAGATCGATGATGTCATCGATGAGATCATCAGCCTGGAGTCCAGCTACGAGGAGCTGCTCAGCTTCGGTCCGGCCGAGGGGGGGCTCCAGCTGCCGAACACGGTGCGCTACCCCTTTAAGGGGCTGGCAGGGGGCGGGGACTGCCGCAGGCCACGCCCCCTTTTCCCCATGGAGGGGGCGTGGCATACACAAGCCCTGCCCGATGCATCTCATTGGCTGAAAGCCTGGTTAGGCGTGGCCTAGGCACAGCCCGGCTGGGGGGGGGGTGTGTGTGGGGCTCCACCCATCAGAGCCACAGGGGGCGTGGCCTGTGCCCATATAAGGCAGTAGGTGGTGAGAGGCTCACATATAAGGTGCTGCGGGGAGGTGGGCGTGGCCTTGGAGCCTGTGGGCGTGGTCAAGGGAGGGTGGGACCTCCCCAAGGTGGGCGGGACTTGGGGGGTGGGCGTGATTAAGCACGAGGGGCGTGGCTTGTGTGGGTGTGACCTCAGCAGCTGTGGGCGGGGCTTAGCCACCCTCCCCAACCTGGCCAATGGGGGGGCGTGGTTTGGGCTGAGTGGGTGTGGCCAGGACTGAAGTGGGTGTGGCCTGTTTGGGGGCGTGGTCATGCTGACCCCGCCCCCTCCACCAGCTGCCCGCCCCCGGGCCCCTCCTGGAGGTGTTCAGCCCCCCCCCCCCAGGCGGCAGCAGCTCCTGCCCCGCCGAGCTGCCCCACGTCAAGGCTGAGCTCTCGGGTAAGGGGGGCCCTGGAAGTGGGGGGGTCCATGGGGGGGGGTCTCTATGGGGCCAGGGAGGGGTCCGGGGGGGGGTCCTGTGGGGTGAGGGGGGTCCTTGCGTGGCTGGGGGGGGTCACTGTGGTGAGGAGGGGTCCTGGGTTTCTCTGTGGGGCCTGGGGGGGGGGGTCCTGTGGGCTTTGGGGGGGTCCTTGAGGAGTTCCTGTGGGGCAGGGTGGCTCGAAGGGGTCTCTGTGGGGTGGGGGTGGGGGATCTCAGCGCGGGTTGGGGTCGGGCCGTGGTGAGGTTCGTGGTTGTTCCCTACCAGAAACGGAGGCAAAGGCGCTGCTGAAGGAGAGGCAGAAGAAGGACAACCACAACCTGAGTGAGTTGGGGGGTGAAACGGGGGGGGGGCCGGAGGGGCCTGGGTGGGTGTGGGGGGGCCACCGCGCAGCTGACGTTTTCCCCGTCCCCCGCAGTCGAGCGGCGCCGACGGTTCAACATCAACGACCGCATCAAGGAGCTGGGGACCCTCATCCCCAAATCCAACGACCCGTGAGTGGGGGACTCCGGGTGGGCGCTGGGGACCCCACAGCAGGTCCTGGAAGGGACCCCCGGCACCCAGGGGTCCCCGCAGCAGGTACTGACGGGACCCAGGTATCTCGATGCCGGCAGGGAGATGCGCTGGAACAAGGGCACCATCCTGAAAGCCTCGGTGGATTACATCCGCAAGCTGCAGAAGGAGACGCAGCGCTCCCGCGAGCTCGAGCTGCACCAGCAGCGCCTGGAGCAGGCGAACCGCAGCCTCCAGCTCCGCGTCCAGGTCCGAGGGGGCTGGGTTGGGGGCGGCTATGGGGACGGGGAGGTGGTTTATGGGGTTGGGAAGGGCAGAATTGGGGGTGGAGAGGAGCTGGGGGGCTCTGGGGGATGGGGGGAGCAGAAAGAAGGGCACGGGGGGGGGGGTTGTTGGGAGGCTGGTGGGGCTGAGCTGGGGTCTGGGGTGGGTTGGGGGGGTCTGTGGTACCGGGGGCGGGGTACATCGGCTGACGCTCCCCGTCCTCCCAGGAGCTGGAGCTGCAGGCGCAGCTGCACGGGCTCCCCCTGAGCCCTTCGGCGGCGTCGGCGGCCGAGGTGGGGTGCGAGGAGGCCCCCGGGGGTCCCCCCTTCCCCCCGGGCGGTCCCCCCACTCCCCAGTGCCTCCTGGACCTGGCGCTGGCTGACGATCTGCCCCCGGGGCTGGGCCTGCCCCTTGGCCTGGGAGGGCCCGAGGGGGGCCTGGATGACATCCTGATGGATGACGGCGGGGGACTGTCACCCCTCGGCCCCCCCGGCGCCCTCCTGGCCTCCCCGGGGCCCTCCCGCGCCTCCAGCCCCCGCAGCAGCCTCAGCATGGAGGACGACCCCTGAGCGTGCCCCCCCCCCCCCTCCGACCCTGCGCCGCCCCTTTAAGGACCCTCGGGTGTGGCCCTTTTAAGGACACCCCCCCAACCCCACCCCGACGGCTGTTTCAGGTGGGCCCCACAGGGTGGTGTTTTAGGGCTCTTAAAAGGGGCAGGCCCTTTTTAAAGGGTGGCGTTGGCCTTTTGAGGTGCTGCCACCCTATCGCCCTTTTAAGATGCCCGGTTGGTGGACCCTCCCCTCCTTAAAGGACCTCGGCTGGGCATGGCCCTTTTAAGGCGGTCGCACCGTGTCGCCCTTTTAAGGCGCGGGTGTGGGCCCCACTTAGGTGTGGCCTTGTAAAGGCTTCTGCCTTGGCGTGGCCCTTTTAAGGTTCCTCTTCAGCCCTGCCCTTTCAAGAGGCAGCCCCGCCCCAGTGGATAGCCCCGCCCCTCAGGGAAGCCTAGGCCCCGCCCCTGGGAAGGCCCCGCCCCCCCGGCTGGCCCCGCCCCTCCCCAACCAGCGGGCTCCTGGGGGCTGGGCCCTCAGGCAAGAAGCCCCGCCCTCCCCGCTGTCACTCACACGTGCCCCGCCCACCGCACTAACGCCCCATCCTCGGCCCCGCCCTCTTTTCGAGGCCCCGCCCACCGCCCCCACTTAAAGGGGCCGCCCAACCACCACCCCCCACACCCCCCCCCCCGTGTCCTGATTTTGTACGGAAACTGTCGCGTGGGAAATAAAACGTTTATTAACGAGGAGCTGCCCGGTGCCGGGACCTATAGAGCGGGGGGGTGTGTGTGTGTGGTAGCGCTTCTGTAGGACTGGCAGTACTTGGGAGGGGGGGGGGGAACTCTGTCGGGCCTGTAGCACGCAGGGGGGTTCCATGGGCTCTACAGCGGCGGGGGTCAGCCCGCAGAGCACTTGGGGGGCGCTGCACGGGCCTTACGGTGCCGTTATAGTACCGGGAGGCCTGTCCGGCCCGCCGCGCCCGCGCAGTCTCTATGATTCCCTCGGGGCCCTTCTACCCGCCTAGGAGGTCCTTATCTCTATGGCCGCTGCGTTACGTCACTTCCGCTTCTCTACTCCTCTCGCCGCCTTCCCTAGAGCGTCCACTTCCGGCCCAGCCCCGCGGGGTCCTCCCGCGGCGCCAAGATGGCGCAGGCCCTGTCGGCCGAGGAGTTCCAGCGGATGCAGGTGGGGCCGGGCCCGGGGCCAGGGGCTCTCGGCCTTGCTGCTCTCCCGTTCACCCCGTTCTCCCTCCCCGCTTCCAGGCGCAGCTGTTGGAGCTGCGGACGGAAAATTATCGTCTTTCGGATGAACTGAGAAAGAATGGAGCCGGTACGGGGGTGGGATGGGGTGGGATGGGGGGGGGATGGCCCAGCCGCCGCCGCCTCCTCCTCCTCCTCCTCCTCCCCCCTGACGGGCCCGTGTCGCCCCCAGAGCTGTCGGGGCTGCGGCAGCGGGTGCAGGCGCTCGATAAGGATCTGGCTAAAGCCAATAAGGTGAGAGAATCCCCTCACCGTGGTCTCTGACCTGCCCCCCCCCCCCCAGCCCCACTGTGACCCCCCGTTTCTGTTGCAGGCCCTCAGTAAGAGTAAGAAGGCGCAGGTGGGTGCTGGGGGGGGTCTCTGACAGTGCTGGAGGGTGGCTGGGGGGGTTCCTGGAGATGCTGGGGGGGTTCTAGAGGGGCTCTCAGGATACTGGGGGGTCCTGGGGGCTCTCTAGAGGTGCTGGGGGTATGTTGGGAGGTCCCTGTGGTGCTTGCAGCGGGGCTGGGGGGTCTCTAGGGATGTTGGGGGGGGTCCCAGGAGATCTTGAGGGGCTGCTGGGTCACTGTGGGTGCTGGGGGGAGAGTTCTGGGGGTCCCAGCTACAGGGTACCGGTGCTGCCCCCCCCCCGCCCCCCAGGAGGTGGAGGCGCTGCTGGGGGAGACGCGGATGCTGCAGGGGAAGCTCCAGAGCCAGGAGGATGATTTCCGTCTCCAGAACAGCACCCTGCTGCGCGAGCTGGCCAAGGTGGGGGGCCTGGGACCCCCAGAGACACCCCCCTCTTTTCCCCCCAGGTCATCCCAGGGGTCCCTAATGCCCCCCGGAACCTCCTGGTGGTACTTTAAGGTTTTTGGGGAGTCCCTAATGTCATTTTGGGGGGGTTCCACCTCACTGGGGGGGGGGACCTAGAGGGTCCTTGGGGGTCCTCAGTGTCACTTTCAGGGTCTGGGGGGTGGTCTCTTGGTGTCATTTTGGGGTCCCCAATCTCTCATGGGGGGTCTTTTTGGGTCTCCTGGGGGTTCCCTGGTCCCATGGGGGGGACCTGGGGGGTCCTACAGGTGCCTGACCTGGGGGGGGGGTGGTGTCCCAGCTGTGTGCGCAGATCGAGGGACTGGAGGAGGAAAACCGGCGGCTGCGGGAGGGGGGACCCCCAGGACCCCTCTGCGACCCCCCAGCCTCTGCAGAGCCCCCACAGGATGGGGCCATTGGCGACAGCGGGGCCCCCCCGGCCCCTACAGATGGTGAGGGGGTGCCTGGGGGGGGGAGGTTTGGGGGGTTTGGGGGTGTCGGGGTCTGGGAGGGCCGGGGAGGGGGCTCGGGGGGGGTTGGGTGTTTGTGCGGGCCGTCTCACTGTCTGTGGGGCAGGACGTGGGGTCTCCGTGGGGCGCAGGGCGCCCGTCGGGTGGATGTGGGGGGGTTCTGGGGGTCCTTTACGGGGCTGGGGGGGGGGGGCAGATTTCTGGGGCCCTGTGGGTGGCCATGGGTCTGACCCCCACCCTCCCAGCCCCCACGGAGCCCCCCGAGGAGTTGCGGCCAGCAGAGGAGGGGGCCAGAGGCGACGCTCCCCCCAGGGAACCCCCAGGACCCGCTGCCCAGGTGCGTTGCGGGAGGGAGAAGGGGGTGTTTGGGGGGGCTGGGGGGTCTGCAGCGGGGCAGGAGGGTTGTGAGAGAACGTGAGGAACGGTGGGGGGAACGGTGACACGCGTATAGGGTGTGCGAACTTCGGTAAGGGGAGATTTTGGGAAATGTAAAGTGAAAATGGCGTTGAAACGAGGAAATAATCGGGGGGAGGGACGAACGTGGGGGTACGGGAGACTGATAAACGTATAGGTAACGTATAGGGGCCCGGGGGGGTCTCTGGGGTCTCCCAGGCTTCCTTGCAGGCAGAGGTGGCCCAGCTGCAGGCAGAAGTGGCCAAGGTAAGGGGGCGGGAGGAGGATTTGGGGTTCACAGGGGGCTCCCACGGGGGGTTTGGGAGGGTTGGAATCCCAGAGGGATTTTGGGGGGGGGGGGCTCTTGGGGGACCTTGGTGGAGTCTCTGGGGATTTCTGGGGTGTCAGAGAGCTTGGGAGGGAGAGGTGGGGGTGTCCTGGGGGCCTCAGAGGAGTCCCGGAGGGATTTGGGGGTGTCCCAGGAGGATCTGTGGGGTCTTGGAGGAGCTTGGGGACACTGTGGGGATTCTGGGGGGCTCTCGGTGGGATCTGGGGGGGGGTGGCAGGGTTGGCCCTGCCCCGCAGCAGTGATTTTTGTCGTTCTCTCTCCAGCTGACAGAGAAACTCAGGAAGAAGCAGGAGAGGTGAGAGCGCCCGGACGGCCGGGTTCTCTTTGGAGCGACAATTTGGGTTTGTTTGCAGGTTTTTGCTTATTTTTTGTTATTTTTTTCCATCTCAGCTTCCTCCAGCTGCAGGCAGAGAAGGAGACGCTGCTCAGGGACAGTCGGTGAGTGACTCTTGGGGGGCACAGAGCGGGGCGGGGGGGCTCTGGGGGGTGTCCCCCCACCCCAGATGCCTGGGTCCCCCCGTGCCCCCCCCCAGGATGGAGGCGGAGGAGCTCCGGGCCCGGTGGGACGAGGAATTTCGGGAGCTCCAGGCCCAGAACCGGCGGCTGCAACAGGAGCTGGAGGCGGCTGCCCAGGTGGGGGCACCCCTGGGTGTCGGGGGAGGGGGGGACGGTTCCTGGGGGAGCGTTTTGGGGTGTTGGTGGGGTCTTAGGAGCACCCCATGGTGCTGTGGGGATTCCAGGGGTTTCCCTGGAGCGACTGGAGGGGGGAGTCCTTGGGGTCAGATCTCTAGGGGAGCACCCTTGGGTGCTGGCAAGGCAGCCTACGACACGGCGGGGGGGCGTCTGGCCCCTTACCGGTCACGTGGAGACCTATAGGGTCTATACGGCCTTGTCTGGGCAGCCCGGAGCAGCTCTATACGTCCCCGTGCGGCCCCGGGCAGCGCCGCCGGACCCTATAGGGGCCCTATAGAGCGCTGTGTGGGGCGGCAGGTGGAGGTGGGGCTGCGGGAGCGGAGCGGGACCCTGACCCAGGAGCTGCAGGAGATCCAGGTCCAGCGCGACGCCCTCGGCGCCCAGCTCCAGGTGGGGGTCCCGGGGGGGGGGTGTGTGTTGGGGTTCCCTTTGGGGGGGGCGGTTTAGGGTCCCTGCGGAGTTTCGGGTCCCTAAGGCGGGGGGGGTCTTTGAGGTTCCCGGTGTGCCTGTCGCTCTCTGCCAGGGGAGGTTTGGGGTTCCTGACCCCATCTCGGGGGGGATTTGGGGATCCCCTGGGGGGATGTGGGGTCCCGGAGGTGCCCTGAGCCCGTCCCTGGGGACTTGGGGTCCCTGAAGTGCCCGTGTCCCCGTTCCTGGAGGGAGTTCGGGGCCCTGGGAGATTTTGGGGTCCCTGAGGTTCCCCAGACACACCCCCGCTATCCCGGGGGGGGGGCGCGTGCGAGGCGCGTGCGAGGCGGTACACCCGCAGGCGTGCGCGGGGGAGCGGGACGGGCTGCGGCAGCGCCTGGCGGAAGCCGAAGACGCCCGCGGGGAGAGCGAACGGGGCCGGCGGCAGGCGCAGGTCAGTTCCCTCCCTGTCCCCAGGGTGGGGGTCTCCCCGTCCCCCCTGCTATCCCCGGGGTGGGGGGGGTCTCCCCGTGCCCACCCAGCCCGTCCCCGCAGGAGCAGCTGGAGCGACAGGCGCAGGAACACGCAGCAGCCACGCGCGCCAACGCGGAGCAGCACCGGGCCGAGCTGGAGGTGAGCGGGCGGCTATAGGGGAATCCCTCCGTACGGGGACCCCCCAGCACCGGGACGGGGGGGGCTATAGGCACGCCGTGGGAACACATATATCCCTATAGCCATTCCTATAGCAACGCCGGTATCTGCGCAGCGACCGCGGGGTCGGCGGTGCTATAGGATTTCTGCGTGCGTTGTAGGGATCCTCGGGGCGTTATAGGATGCACGACGGTCTTATAGAGCACGTGGGATGTTTTGGGGTGCTGCGGGAAGGTTTCCGGGGTTCTATAGGATCTTGTTTAGGTCACTTTAGAATCTATAGGCCTCTCGAGGCGCTGCAGAATGTCCGGGAGCTCCGCGAAGAATCGCGTTGGCCCCGGGATGCCGTAGGGACCCCGCGAGACTGACGGAGCCTGTAGGGGCACTGGGGTGCTATAGGATCTATAGAGCCCTATAGGTGCTGGGACTGGGTGTGACACCCCCTCCCCCCCCCCCCAAAACGTCCCCAGGGCCGTGTGGGGGAGCTGCAGGCAGCGCTGGGGGACGCCGAGCGGCAGCGGGAGCTGCAGGAGGCTGAGGGCCGGGCGCTGCGCCAGGTACCCCCAAATCCACCCCCCTGCGGGACCCCTGGAACCCCTCTCTGAGCCCCCAGAACCCGCCCCGGGACCCCCAGTTCCCCTATGGAGGGACCCTCAGATTCTCCCACCGGAGATGTGAGTACCCCCAAATTCCCCCCCAGGATCCCCAAACTCCTCTGGGACCCCTCACCAAGTTCTCCCTGGTTCCTTGGGTTCCCTCTGAGCCCCCCAGGACCCCACCCAGACTCCTCTTAGCACCCACAAATCCTCTCTGGCATCTCCCAAACCCACCCCTGACCCCTCTCCGTCCCCTTCAGGAGCTGAAAGACGTCCGGGACGGGCAGCGCATCCTGGAGAAGAAAGGCAGCGCCGCGGTGAGGGACCCATGGGTGGGGTGGGGGGCTCCCGGGGGGGCCCGCGGTCCTGCGTGGGGTCCTGATCTTCCCCTTCCGTTGTTTTTCGTGTGTTCCCCTCACCGTCACCCCCACAGCTGAAGGACTTGAAGCGGCAGCTGCAGCTGGAGCGGCGCCGGGCCGATCGCCTGCAGGAGCGGCTGCAGGAGCTGTTGGCACCCACCCGCACCCGCACCGGTCAGCCAGGCACCCATGGGTGGGGGGGGGGGTGTCCAGGCACCGTTGGGGGGGTCCAGGCACCCGTGGGTGGGGCTTCTGCACACCCTCAGGTGGGTGGGGATGGTCCTGGGTGCGTGGGGTGGGGGTTACTGGGGTTTTAGGGTGTCCCCGTGAGAGGAAAGCGGGTGCTGGGGGGGGTCTCCTAAACGCCCGGGTATTTCAGGGGGGGTGGGTGGGTAAAGTGGGGGTTCCCAGACCCATGGGTGCCCCAGGGACAGGGTGCTGCGGGCAGGGGGGTGCCCCCAGGGGTTCGGGGCCCGTGCCAGATGCCTGGGTCCCTTTTTTTTGTCCCCCCCCCACCCCGCAGGGCTGGAGGAGCTGGGGCTGGAGGGGGGGTCCCCCGGGCGGGGGGACAGCAGCAGCCTCTCCTCCCTGGGCCGCGATGGCTCCGCCCCCGGCAGCACCAAGGTGGGCGGGGCCTGGGGCGGGGCCTGGGCCGGGGGGGCGGGGCCTGGCTGAGGAAGGGCTGCACCTGGGGTGGGCAGGCTGAGCCATGGTGGGGGGCGTGGCTTGGGGGTGTGGGGGCGTGGCTTGGGGGTGTGGGGGCGTGGCTTGGGGGTGTGGGGGCGTGGCTTGGGGGTGTGGGGGCGTGGCTTGGGGGTGTGGGGGCGTGGCTTGGGGGTGTGGGGGCGTGGCTTGGGGGTGTGGGGGCGTGGCTTGGGGCAGGGCTTTGTGGCTGTGGTGGGGCTTTTTGGGAGGGGGCGTGGCCTCGCCGGGGGGCGTGGCCTCGCCGGGGGGCGTGGCCTCGCCGGGGGGCGTGGCCTCGCCGGGGGGCGTGGCCTCGCCGGGGGGCGTGGGCCTCGGGGCGTGGCTTGGGGGTGTGGGGGCGTGGCTTGGGGGGGTGGGGGCGTGGCTTGGGGCAGGGCTTTGTGGCTGTGGTGGGGCTTTTTGGGAGGGGGCGTGGCCTCGCCGGGGGGCGTGGCCTCGCCGGGGGGCGTGGCCTCGCCGGGGGGCGTGGCCTCGCCGGGGGGCGTGGCCTCGCCGGGGGGCGTGGCCTCACGGGGGGGGGGTGCCCCCTAACACTGACCCTTCCCCATCTCCTCCTGCAGTCGGGCTCAGGTAGCCCCGGGGGGGGCAGCGGCAGCGGCGCTGGTGGCGGGGGGATCCCCGGCGGGGGTGGCCTGTCCCCCGCGGAGGTGGCCGAGCTGTTCCAGCGCCTGGCCCAGAGCCAGCAGGAGCGCTGGTTGCTGGAGGAGAAGGTACTGGGGGGCACCTGGAGGGGCTGGGGCGGGCACCCCGGGGCGGACACCGGAGGAGACACCGGTTCCCCCTTTTCCTCCACCCCGGCTCGCGCCAGGTGCGTCACCTGGAGGTGAGCAGCGCCTCGATGGCGGAGGACCTGTGCCGCAAGAGTGCCATCATCCAGAGCTTTGTGCGCGACAGCCGCCTGGGTGAGCCCCCCCCCCCCCCCTTTTCCCTTCTCCTCCTCCTCCTCCCTGCTCCCCCACCCCCCCTCACCCCAGCTCCCCAACAGAGGCGGTGGGTCCCCCCGGCCCCCCTCGGCGGGGCACGGGGCCGGGTGAGGAGGGGTTGCGGGAGATGAACAAGAAGCTGCAGAACATGCTGGAGGAGCAGCTCACCAAGAACCTGCACCTGGAGCAGGTGGGTGGGGCCGGGGGCGGGGCCTGGGGCGGTGGGGGCGGGGCCTGGGGCAGTGGGGGCGGGGCATCTCACCCCTGTCCCTGCCCCCCAGGACCTGGAGGCGCTGTCGCAGGAGCTGGCCCGGCTCAGCAAGGAGCGACCGCCCCCCCCCGGCTCTCCCTGAGGGGCGGGGGCTTCGCCTCGCCCCTCCGCTCCCCCCCCCCCCCCCCCCCCGCTGCTGTAGGCTGCGCCTCCCCCGTGGGGCCGGGCCGGCCGGCGGGGGCGTTGCCCCTTTAAGGACGGGACGGTCCCATTCCCAAAGGCGTTGCCCCTTTTAGGAGGGGGGCGGGGCCAGCATGCGCCCCTCTCGGTTTCCGCCTCCCCCCCCCCAATAAAGCCGATGTGAACTGCTGCCGCGTGCGTCATTGGCTCCGGGGGCGGGGCGGGGCGTCATGACCTCACCGCGGCGCCGCGTGCCCGCCCGCCTGCCGTTGCGGCGGCCAACCTTCCACGCCCCCTGGTGACGTCACTTCCGGCCGCCCGACCCGGATGTTGTTGCCGTCGCCGCGACCGCAGGACAGGGCGACGGTCGCGGCGCCGCTCCGGATCCCCGCCGCGTCCCGGGCTTTCCGTCGAGGCTGCGGGGGGGGGGGGGGGGGGGAAGGGCGCATCCTGACGTCAGCACGGTGACGTAACGCCTTCCCCCCCCGCCCCCCCCCTCCTCCGCTTTCCCGGTAGGAGGGCGGTGGCGACACGACCACCCCCCCCCCCCCCGCCATGGCGGCTGCAGGGGGCGGGGCCTGCCCTGGGGGCGGGGCCTCTCTGGAGGAGGAGTGCGAGGTGGTGCGCGTGCGCGTCACGGTGAGAGGCGGGGCTAAGGGGGGCGGGGTTTCGCCGGAGGGGCGGGGCCAAGGAAGGGGCGCGTGCTGTTTCCTTGGTGACGGGGCGCGGCCGCCATTTTGGGCCGCGGTGAAGGGCCGGGGGCGGCCCGCGGGGCTTCGGGCTCCCTCAGCGGCTCCGTGTTTGTTCCTTCCACCCCCACCCCCCCCCCCCCCCGGCCCTTTTCCCCGCAGAAAAACGAAGGGCTGCTGCCCTCCGAGTTCCGCTCCTTCGCCGTCGACCCGCAGATCACCTCGTTGGACGTGCTGCAACACATCCTGGCCCGCGCCTTCGACCTCCAGGGGTGAGCCCAGACCCCCCCCCGCTCCCCTCCACCCCCTGCCTGGGGAAGGGGCCTCCGTCGCTGATTTCCCCCCTTCCCTTTCCGTCTCTTCAGGAAGAAAAACTTCTCCGTCAGCTTCGCCGCCCGTGATTCCCAGGGCCAGGAAACCTTCGTGCCGCTGCTGAGCGACGGGGATCTGGCGGCCGCCTTCGCCTGTGCCCGGCCCGCTCTGCGCCTGCGCCTCGATGTCCGGCCGCCCGCTGAAAGTGAGCGGGGGTCTGCGAGCTGGGGGGGAGGGTGCTGGCACTTGGGGGTCTGGTACGGTGGGGTAGGAGTGAGATGGGGGTGGGGGGGGGGCTGGTTGTAGAGAGGGGAAAACACGGGATCCCCCGGGGGTGGCTGGGGGGGGACCCGGCTGTCTGGCACCTCTAGGACGGGTGTCAGGAATGGGACCGGGGCGCCTGGGTGCCCAGTGGAGGAACCCAAGTGTCCGGTTGCCGCAGGCCCGGTGCTGGAGGACTGGGACATCATCAGCCCCCGGGAGGTGGCAGCGGTGGAGCCCCTCCCCGAGCGCCGCTCGCTCCTGGCCGCGGCGTTGCCCTTCACCCAGGCCCTGCTGGCACAGGTGAGTGGGATCTGGGTGTCCGGTGGGGGGGTTTCTGGGTTTCCCCCACCCTGCAGAGACTTTGCGGAGCTTCCTTGGCCGTCCCAATTCCTTCTCAGTGACCCCTCGTCCCCTCCCAGCAACCCCAAGTCATCTCCCAGTGCTCCCAGTTTTCCCCCGCCCCCCACCGCCAGTGACCCGTTTCCTCGCAGGTGGGCCGGACGCTGGCCCGGGCGCAGGCAGCCCTGGCATGGCCTGAGGGGTCCCCTCCCTCACCCCCCACGCCCCCACCCCCCTGCGCCCCCCTGAGCGATGCCGATCTCCGCACCTACTTGGGCCCCGGCGGGCGGCTGCTGCGGCCCCATGACCTGCGCCTCCACGTCTACCACGGCGGCGTCGAGCCCGGTCTGCGCAAGGTGGGTCCCCCGATTTTTCCCCTTTGCCTGGCCCTGCCCTCGGTCTACCCGGGGTCCCTGACCCCCACCCCGTTTTCCATCTCGCCCCGTCCCAGGTGGTCTGGCGGTACCTGCTGAACGTCTTCCCGGCAGGGCTGTCGGGGCAGGAGCGGCTGGCTCACCTGCGACGCAAAGCGGGCGAGTACTCGGCGCTGAAAGCTCTGCTGGCCGCCCGGGCGGCCCCGGCGGAGCTGGCGCTCGTGGCGGCGGCCGTGCGCAAGGACGTTGTGCGCACCGACCGGGGACACCCTTATTTCGGGGGTCCCGAGGAAGGGCATCCCCACTTGGCTGCCTTGCAGGCGCTGCTCACCACTTTCGCCCTGGGCCACCCGCGCCTTTCTTACTGCCAAGGCATGTCTGACGTGGCCGCCCCGCTGCTGGCCGTGCTGGACGACGAGGCCCAGGCCTTCCTCTGCTTCTGCGCCCTCATGCGCCGCCTCGGACCACGCTTCCGTCCCGGTGGCCGGGGGCTTGCTCGAGCCTTCGCCCACCTCCGGCGCCTCCTGCGCCGTACCGACCCCTCTTTCTGGGCTTTCCTGGCCGCCCGCGGCGCCCACGACCTGCTTTTCTGCTACCGCTGGCTGCTGCTGGAGCTCAAGCGGGAGTTCGCCTTCGAGGACGCTCTGCGGGTGCTGGAGATCACCTGGAGCTCGCTGCCTCCCACCCCGCCACCCCCGCCGGATGGTGTCCCGCTCCTTGGTGCCCCCCTGGGACCCCGTCGGGCCCGACGAGGGCTGCGCGAGCGGCGCGGGTTGCGGCCCCGGCCCCCGCGCTGGCGGCGGCGACGGCAGCGGGGGGAGAGCGTGGCGCCCGCGGAGGCTGCTGGCAGTCGAGGCGGCCACGAGGCCTGCGGGGATGGCCAGGAGGGGCCCAGGAGCTCCGGCGGCGTTCGAGATGGTCCCAAAGCTTCCGTGGATGTCCCGGAGGTTCCCTTCAGTTCCGGTGATGACCGAGAGAAAATAAAGAGCTCCGGCGACGTCCAGGAGGGTCCCGAGAGCTCCAGGAACATCCGTGAGGGTCCCAAGAGCTTTGGGGATCGCCAAGAGGATCTCGAGAGCATCCAGGGTGGTTCTAAGAGCTCTGGGGGCGACCACAAGAAGCCTGAGGTCTTTGGGGACGTCCAACCTAGTACCGACGGCTGCTGGAACGACCGAGAAGATCCAAAGATCGTCCGCGGCGGTGCCAAGGTCTCTGGGTACTGCCAGGGCGACCTTAAGGCCTCTGGGGAGGTCCGAGGTGGTGCTGAGGTCCCCAGGGGTATCCGAGAGGACCCCGAAGTCTCCAGTGACGGTGGCCAAGACCCTGACGGCCCCAAGAACGTTGGAGAAGACCTCGACGTCTCTAAAGAGGTTGAGCGAGAGCGCGGCGTTTCCGAGAAGGTCAGCAAAGGCACCAGGGCTCTGAAGGACGTGGGCCGACAACCAACCATCTACACGGTGGTTTGCGGAGACCCCGACGTCTCCAAGACGGTTGGTGAAGGTCGCGGTACGTCCAAGAAGGCGCGCGAAGACCTGAACGTCCTGGCAAAGGCGGGCGACGACCGCGGCGTTTCCAAGAGGATCGGGGGAGACCCTGACGTGCCCAAAGAGATTGGCGAGGGCCCCGTCGTGATCGGCGAAGACCCCGGGGTCCCCAAAGAGATTGGAGACGCCCCCAAAGAGGTTGGAGACTCCCCCAACTCCCCCAGAGAGGTTGGTGAAGACCCCAGAGAGGTACGTGATGGCCCCGAGGATCCCTGGGGTGGCGGTTGGGCCTGGGAGGACTCCTGCTCCTCTTCCTCCTCCTCCTCCTCGTCCTCCTCCTCATCCTCGGAGGAGGAGGTGGGTCTGGAGGATGACGGGGCGCCCCTGCCGCCGCCGGAGGAGCTGGGGCAGGGGAACCCCTTCCTCCTCTTCCTCTGCCTGGCCATGCTGCTGGAGCAGCGGGATGCCGTCATGGCGCGGGCCGGGGACTACAACGAGGTGGCCATGCACTTCGACCGCCTGGTACGACGTCACCACCTGCCCCGCGTCCTGCGCCGCGCCAAGGGGCTCTTCGCCCGCTACCTGGAGGGTTGGGGGGGGGGCGCCCCCGGGGGGGCCCGCCACGGGTTAGGGGTACCGGAGGGGGCTTGGGGGTGGCCCTGGGGCCCTGCCAGGACCTTGCAGGGACGTGGGGGACCCCGTGGATGCCGCGTGGGGACCTGTAGGTCGTCTTTGGGGACCCTGAGGCCACCGCGGGAAGCCCTGGGTCAGCGTGGGGACCCCATAGACATCCCACGGGGACCTGCAGAGCCTCTTTGGGGACCCCCAGGTAGTCTCGGGGACCCCCAGAACAACGTGGGGTCCTTATAGACAGTATGTGGGGACCTGTAGGTCTTGTTTGGGGACCCCCAGATAGACTTGGGGAGCCAACGTGGGGATCCCATGGACGTCCCACGGGGACCTGTAGATCCTCTTTGGGGACCTTCAAATAGACTTGGGGACCCACAGAATAATGTGGGGTCCCCGTAGACACTACGGGGGGACCTGTAGATTCTCTTTGGGGACCCCCAAGTAGACTTGGGGACCCACAGAACAACGTGGGGTCCGCGTAGACACTACGGGGGGACCTGCAGGTCCTCTTTGGGGACCCCCAGGTAGACTTGGGGACATGTAGGACAACGTGGGGTCCCCATAGACACTATAGGAGGACCTGCAGGTCCTCTTTGGGGACCCCCAGATAGATTTGGGGACCCACAGAACAACGTGGGGTCCCCGTAGACACTATGGGGGGACCTGCAGGTCCTCTTTGGGGACCCCCAGGTAGACTTGGAGACCCGTAGGACAACGTGGGGTCCCCGTAGACACTATGGGGGGACCTGCAGGTCCTCTTTGGGGACCCCCAGGTCCTCTTTGGGGACCCCCAGGTAGACTTGGAGACCCGTAGGACAACGTGGAGACCCCATGGACATCTCACGGGGACCTGCAGGTCCTGTAGAACCATAGATCCCCATGAGAGGTCTGGAGACACCCCAGTATGGACCAGTACAGCCCAATGCCTCCCCTCTGGGGTTCTGCGTCACCTCGGGGCATCCCAGTATAGACCACTATGAACCAGTACAACGTCCCAGCTGGAAACTCCTGGATCTACGTTGCCTTGGGCCAGACCAGTACAGACCAGGAAGGGTCCGGGGGCCCAACTGGGAACCCCACGTGTGCGTCGCCTTGGGTCAGAGCAGGATGGACCAGTATGGCATCCCAACTGGGATCACTGCGTTGACATGGCCCTCGGCCATCCCAGTACGGACCAGTATGGACCAGCACGGCAGCGCAACTGGGAGCTCTTCACCCGTGTGGCCTTGCGTCCTCCCAGTATGGACCAGTACAGTATCTTGCCTGGGATCTCTTCACCCGCGTGGCCTTGCGTCCTCCCAGTACAGACCAGTATGGACCAGTACAGCATTTTGCCTGGGATCCCTTCACCCGCGTGGCCTTGCGTTCTCCCAGTATGGACCAGTATGGACCGGTAGGGCGTCCCGACTGGGATCTTAATGCGCCTGTGGGTTCTCCCAGTATGGACCACTGCAACCCAGTTCCTGCCCCCCCGCCCTGGGTGCCTTCTCACCCCCCCCCCCCCTTATTTATTGCCCCCCACCCGCGGGAGGGACCCGGGCGGTCCGAGAGGCGCCGAAGACGCGAATAAAACTGACGCCCGTGATATGCCTGGGGGCTCCCAGTATGGACTGGAAAGGGACTGGGGAGGGATGTGGGGTCTGGTTTGTACTGGGAAGGGACAAAGGCTCCCAGTGTGGACTGGGAAGGGGTCGCGGTCTCCGTCGCAGCGTGGGAAGCGGCGGTACCGGTACGCCTGGGTCCCCAGTTTGGGTGTGGAGATGGGAGGGGCCAGTACTGGGATCTTCCCATTGTCCCCCCAGTCCCTCCCAGTATCCCCAGTTTTAGTCCCATCGCTGCCTGCTTTGGCTGAGGCTGCTCCCAGTCCCCCTGGTCCCAGTTCCTCCCAGTTCCCCCCAGTACTTCCTGCTATCCCATTTCAGCCCCGTCGCTGCCTGTGTTTGCAGAGAGGCTGCTCCCAGTCCTTCCCAGTTCCCCCTCCATCCTTCCCAGTCCCTCCCAGTTCCCCCAGTTCCCCCTCCAAGGGCCCCTCCATCCCTCCCAGTCCCTCCCAGTTCCCCCAGTTCCCCCTCCCAGCCCCGGAGATGACGTCCCCACCACTTTGGGGCCCCGGGTGCTTCCGGGCGGAAGAGGCCTCTGCGAGGGACCCAGGCGTTCGGGGCGGGGAGGGGGGACACACACGCACTCCCAGGCGTTCGGGGGGGGGGCACCCAGGCGTTCGGGGGGACACCCAGGAGTCCGAGGGATGAGCCGGGGGAGTCGGGGGGGGGCCCCGGGGGCCGACAACGTTCCCTCGAGGCTGCTGCAGCAGCAGGAAAACCTGCAGCTCTTCGAGCTCCTGGGCCGGAAATGTGTGGTGAGGGGCCCGGGGGGGGGCTGGAGGGGTCCGGGGAGGGGGGCCCATGGGGTCCTGAGGGGGACTTGTGGGGGGGTCGGAGGGAGTTGGGGGTCCCCGAGGGGGATTTGGGGAACCCTCGGGGGTCCCGGGAGGGGGATGTGGGGCACCGGGGCTCCTGGGAGGGCACCGTGGGGAGCTCAAGGGGGGGGGGCGTGGGGTGGTTTGGGGGGGCTGCGGGGGGGGGCTTGGGAGGGACCGTGCCCACGGTGTCCCCGCAGACGGTGGCGACGGCGGTGGTGCAACTGGTGGTGGCGGAGCCGGGGGGCTCCGGAGGGGCCTGGGCCAAGCGGGGCTGCGGCGTCGCCTGCCTGGTGCGGGACAGCCACCGCCGCTCCTACTTCATCCGCCTCTACTCCCTGGCCGTGAGTGGGGAAAGCGGGGTCCCGGGGGGTCCCAGGGGGTCCCGGGGGGTTGGGGGGTTCTGGGGGATCCTGGGGTTGGGGGGTTCTGGGGGGTCCCAGGGGGTCTGGGGGTTGGGGGGTGCCAAGGGGAGCCCTGGGGGTCCCAGGGTTGGGGGGTTCTGGGGGGTCCCGGGGTCTAGGGGGTCCTGGGGGTCCCAGGGTTGGGGGGTTCTGGGGGGTCCCGGGGTTGGGGGTCCTGGGGGGTCCCAGGGTTGGGGGGTTCTGGGGGGTCCTGGGGTCCTAAGGGGAGCCCTGGGGTCGGGGGGTCCCAGGGTTTGGGATGTCCTGAGGGTCCTGGGGGGGGGGGTCCCAGGGGCTCCTGGGGTTGGGGGGGGGGGGGGGGTCCCGGGGAGGGGTGTCCCTGCTGACCCCTGCGGGTCGGGTGTCCCCGTGGGTGCCCGCATGGCGGGTGCGGTGGCGCAGGCCGGCAGCCTGTGGTGGGAGCAGGAGCTGCACGGGGAGCTGGGGTACGCCTCGGCCACGCCCTTCTTCCACACCTTCGCCTCCCACGTGAGTGGGCGGGGCCGTGCTGGGGGAGGGGCTAAGGGCCTGGGGGTGGAGCTTGGGGTGGGCGGGGCCGGGGGCGTGTGGGCGGGGCCGGGGGCGTGTGGGCGGGGCCGGGGGCGTGTGGGCGGGGGCCAGGGGGCGTGTGGGCGGGGCCGGGGGCGTGTGGGCGGGGCCGGGGGCGTGTGGGCGGGGCCGGGGGGCGTGTGGGCGGGGCCGGGGGCGTGTGGGCGGGGCCAGGGGGCGTGTGGGCGGGGCCGGGGGCGTGTGGGCGGGGCCGGGGGCGTGTGGGCGGGGCCGGGGGTGGGGCTGTGGGTGGGTGGGGCCAATGGTGGGTGGGGTCGATAGTGTGGGAGGGGCCAGGGGGGTTGGGGCTGAGGGCCCATGGGCGGGGCTTGCTGCCTGTGGGCGGGTCCTGCGAGGCCGGCCGCTGATTGGCTGCGCAGGAGGGCCGGGCGGGGCTGAACTTCGCGGACGAGGGGGAGGCGGCCGCCTTCGAGGGGCTCGTCCAGGAGCGGCTGCGCCGGCGGCAGCAACGGGCGGGTGAGAGCCCAGACACCCCCCACCCCACCCCACGTACCGAAGCGGCCCCCCCCACCCCCCCCGCTCACCCCCTTTCTCCCCTAGAGAAGCGCCAGCTCCCGCCCCCTCCGCCCCCCGGTGATGGTGAGTTTCCCCCACCCCATCCCGTCGGGGGGTTTCGGTGGGGGGGGGCAACACACACGAGGGGATGCCGTGGGGTGCGGCACCGACGCCCCGTGTCTCCCCGCAGAGCGCCGCGGGAGTTTGCCCCGCGCCCCTGTCGCCTCCGCCGATGGCAGCGGTGAGTGCCCGCCCCATAGCGGGGGTCCCGCAAGCCCCACGGAGAGGTTCTGAGCCAGACCTTGCTCCTCGCAGCCCCCTCGCTCCCGGCGGTGCCCATCGCCAACCCTGACATCACGGCGTCCCGCTACCGGGGGCTGCCCAGCCCCACGGGACCCGCGGCGGGACCCGCGGCAGGACCCACGGCGAGCCCCACAGCTGGGGAGCAGAAGAAGGGCCGCAAGAAGATCTCCAAGGCTGACATCGGGGCCCCCTCCGGCTTCAAGTGGGTCTGGGGGGGGGTGGAACGGGCCCCACCGTGTGTTGGGGGGCATGGATGGGTCCGTCCGTGGGGCAGACGCCCAGGCGGCCCCTCACCATCCTCCCCCCCCCAGGCACGTCAGTCACATTGGCTGGGACCCCAACAACGGCTTCGATGTAGGTGGCCCCTACGTCTCCCCCCGGTGTCGTGTGTGTCCGTCCCCCCCCCCGCTCACCCCTTCAGCGTGGGGTGACGCCGTGGGGTGACGCCGTGGGGTGACGCCGTGGGGCGCGCAGGTGGCGGCGTTGGACCCTGCCCTGCGGGATCTCTTCGCCCAAGCCGGCATCAGCGAGGCGCAGCTGGCCGACGCCGAGACCTCCCGCCTCATCCATGACTTCATCCAGGGCCAGGGCGGGCTGCAGGCTGTGCGGGAGGAGATGCGCCGGCAGGGTGAGCCCCCCCCCCCGCCGCCCCGCCTCCGTGGGCACCTATAGGTGCCACCAACACCCCCCCACACACCCCAAGGAGGCACGTGGGGCCATACGGACCTTTTCCACACAGCCCTGCCCGGATGTTATAGCATCCATATGTCCGTGTGTCGTTCCCCCCCCCCCCCCGGAATTTAAAGGGCTCTGTGCTCCTGCAGGCAGCCCGCTCCACTATAGGCCCCATCCGCTCCCCCTCCTGTTACAGGATCCATACAGCCCCCCCCCCCCATTATAGGGTCCATACATCCCCGTCACCCCCCCCCCGGGTCCCTGGGGGGCGGGGCGCTCATTAAGGCACTAATTAACACTTCTCTCACCCCCCCACAGGTCCCCCCCCTCCTCCTCCGCCGGGCCGAGGGGGCACCCCCCCCCCACCGCCGCCCCCCCTCGCCGCCGCCGGACCCCCCCGCAGCCGCTCGGGGCCGCTGCCCCCTCCCCCGGGGGGGCCCCCACCCCCTCCCCGCAGCGGGCCCCCCGCGGCCCCGCCCTCCCGCCCCATCGCCCCGCCCCCGGCCCGCGGCCACGCCCCCCCGGGAGCCGTGGCGGCTCCGCCTCCTCCCCCACCGCCCCCACCGCCCCCGCCCCCCCCCCGGCACCGGCACCGGCCCCCCCGCACCCCCCACGGGCCGGGGGGCTCTGCTGGACCAGATCCGCCAAGGCGTGACCCTCAACAAGGTCAGCGGGGGCCGGGGGGGGTCGGGGGGGGGGGGTCCCGGGAGCTGGGGGTGGGGTGTCCCTGCCGTGGGGCAGCCCTGACTGACACCCCCCCCCCCACCCCCAGACCCCCGAGCTCCCCGAGGGCGGCGGCAGCGGCGGCGGCGGCCCCAGCGCGGGGGGGCTGGTGGGGGCCCTGATGGACGTCATGCAGAAGCGCAGCAGAGTCATCCACTCCTCGGGTGAGCGACCCCACGGGGTGGGGGGGATTGGGGGGGGAACCCCCCACCCGTGCCCTCCCCACTGACACCCCCCCCCCTTTTCCCACAGACGAGGCCGAGGACGGCGAAGAGGAGGACGAGGACGACGAGTGGGACGACTGAGCCCCCATCCCCATCCCCATGTCACACACCCCCCCCCCCCAAGGTGTGGGGGGGTCCCCCCTGCCCAGCTCCCCCCCCCCCCCATCCCCGCCCCACGCAAATAAAGTCCACGAGAGACGTGAACGGCCGCGCTGGTTAATTAATTACCGCTTTAATGGCTAACGAACGCTTAAGGGAGGAATCCGGGGAAGGTTGGTTGGGCGGGGGCAGCTCCCGCAGCCCGAGCCGGGGCCGGTGGAGAAATGAGTGGAAAAAAGCGGTTTTTGGGTCAAACGCCCCGCGCGCGCGGGGGCTGCCGGGAACATGCAAATGAGGTGGTGCCGTTGACCAATGGGAGGGGTGAGTGGGTGGGGAGGGAGGGAGAGGAGGCTCCGCCCCGCGCCGCGCGCTGCCCGCCGGGCGGAAGTGAAGAAGAAGAAGTTAAAAAAAAAAAAAAAAAAAAAAGAGGAAAAGGAAGAGAGAGGGGGGGGAAAAAAAAAAAAAAATGCAGCAGCAGAAAATGGCGGAAAATTTAAAAGGTGCGCGCGAGCGGGGGCGCGCGGGGCGGCAGGAGCCGCTGCGGCGGGGGCGGTTTAACGGCCGCGGGCAGCGCGCGCCGCTTCCCGCTCTTTTCTGAGGGGGCGCGCGGCGACCGTTGAGCGGCGGCAACACCGGGGGGGGGGGGGGGGTGTGTGGGGGTGTGTGGGGGGTCCGGTCCGGGACCTTGGGCCCTGGGGGGAGGGGGGGGCTGTGTGTCCGGTGCCGGGGAGCGGGATCGGTGCTGGGCAGGGTCCGGTTCCCCGGGAGGGTCCGGTCCCCCCCCCCCCGCCGCCGGTATCCTCACACATCGCCCCCCCCCCGCCCGCCCGCCCGCCCGGCCCAGGTTGCTCCGTTTGCTGCAAGTCGTCGTGGTCGCGGCTGCAGGACCTGTGCCGGCTGGAGCGGGTGCGGTGCCGGGCGCTGGGCGTCACCCGCCGCAACCTGGGGGACTTCGAGGTGGAGTACCTCTGCGACTACAAACGTGTGCGGGTGAGTGCGGGGGGGCGGCCCTCGGGGGGGGGGGGGGGGGCGTGTGTGCGCCTGTGTGGCCCCTCACGGGCCCTGCGTGTCGCCCGGGGTGACCCTTTAACGTCGCCGGCTTCCCCCCCCCCCCCCCCGGCCTTGTGAGCCTCCACAAGGTCGCCCGTCACCCCGAGCATCCCCTTTCACGTCCCCGGCCCCCCCCCCCCGGCCACCGGGGTCCCCCCCTCCCCAACCCCAGGAGACCCCCTGGGTGCCCCCCGTGACCCAGGGAGCCCACCCCAGCGCCCCGCTGCCTGTCCTGTCCCCCCCCCCCACCCCCGCAGGACGAGGAGTACTACCTGGTGAAGTGGCGGGGGTACCCCGAGGCTGCCAACACCTGGGAGCCCCGCAAGAACCTGCGGTGCCGCGGGCTGCTGAAGCAGCTGCACCAGGACCTGGCCCGTGCCCCGGGGGGACCGGTGCGCCCCGGCCCGCGGGGGCTGCCCGCCCGCGCCGCCTCCTACCTGGTGCAGAAGGCGGAGCAGCGCCGGGCCCTGCGGTGCTGGGAGCGGCTCCTCAACAGCACCCGCAGCCACCGGGGCCGCATCGTCGTGGAGAATGAGGTGGACTTACACGGGCCCCCCCGGGACTTCGTCTACATCAACGAGTACAAGGTGGGGGCCGGCATCAGCCTGACGCCGGTGGCGGTGGGCTGCGAGTGCCACGACTGCCTGGCGGAGGCGGCGGGCGGCTGCTGCCCCGGGGCCTCCCGCAACAAGTTCGCCTACAACGAGGCGGGGCAGGTGCGCATCCGGGCGGGGCTGCCCATCTACGAGTGCAACTCGCGGTGCCGCTGCGGCGCCGACTGCCCCAACCGTGTGGTGCAGAAAGGCATCCGCTATGACCTCTGCATCTTCCGTACCGGCAACGGCCGCGGCTGGGGAGTCCGCACCCTCGAGCGGATCCGCAAGAACAGCTTTGTCATGGAGTACGTGGGCGAGGTGAGAACTCGGGGCGGGGCGGGCGTGATGACGCAGGGTCGTGATGGCGCGGGGCGGCGTGGGGGGGGGACATGACGTGACGTGACGACGCGGCCCTGCCCTCAGATCATCACATCGGAGGAGGCAGAGCGCCGGGGGCAAGTGTACGACCGCCAGGGAGCCACTTACCTCTTTGACCTGGACTACGTGGAGGACGTGTACACCGTGGACGCTGCCCACTACGGCAACATCTCCCACTTCGTCAACCACAGTGTGAGTGGGCGGGGCCCGGAGGGGCGGGGCCTGCTGGGGCCCCACCCACCGTGGTGATGAGTGGGCGGGGCCTGCCGGGGCTCTCACTGGGGAACAGGGTGCTCAATGGGGATGTGGGCGGGGCTTCACCTGCCCGGGGGCGTGGCTTCAGGCAGGGGGAGGGGCTTTCCTGCAGCACCACCCACTGCAGGAACAGCACCGGCTTTTTTGGCTGGTGCGAGGGGGCGGGGCTTGCTGAGGCCACGCCGCCCCCCCCCCCCCCCCCCCCCCCCCCCCCCCGCAGTGCGACCCCAACCTGCAGGTCTACAACGTCTTCATCGAGAATCTGGACGAACGGCTGCCGCGCATCGCCCTCTTCGCCACCCGCCCCATCCGCGCCGGCGAGGAGCTCACCTTCGACTACAACATGCACGGTACCGCTCCCTCCCCACGGCACGGGGTGTGTGTCGTGTCCCCCCCCCCCACATCCCGGTGCAGCGCAGCGGGGACAGCGGGGCGCCGGCATCCTCTCACCACCACCCCCCCTCCCCGTTTTCCCCTCCCTCCCAGTGGACCCGGTGGACGCCGAGAGCACCCGCATGGACTCCAACTTCGGGCTGGTGGGGGGGGGCCTGGGGGGCTCCCCCCGGGCCCGGGGCCGTATCGAGTGCAAGTGCGGGGCCGCCACCTGCCGCAAATACCTCTTCTGAGCCACGCGGCGCCGGGTGCAAACACGCTTGTTGAACGCAGCGGGGGTTCCGTGCGGTGCCGCAGGGGGGGATGGACACACACACGGGTGGGGGGGGGGCAGGGAATGCTGGGGGAGTGGGCGGGGGGGGATGTCAGGCGTGCTGGCGGCGCCAGACGATGACGGTGCCAGCGGCGTCGCTGGAGGCCAGCAGGCTTTCATCGCAGTTGAAGGCGACGGCCAGCACGGCCCCGCCGTGGCCCTGCAGCGTGTTGACGGTGGCCCGCGCCGCTCGCCCCACGTCAAAGAAGTGCACGCAGGCGTCCTCGCTGCCCGTCACTGCGGGGACAGGGAGAGGGGCACTGGGGAGGGCTGGGGGGACACACACCACGCGCCCCACCGCCCCCCCCTCCTCCTTTGGGCAAACGCCGCTGCCCAGCGCCCCGCAGCCCCACGTACCGACACAGGCGCCCTGCCGGAAGGACATGAGGGGGCAGAAGCAGCTCCGCAGGGGCTGCTCCCGGTGCCGTGTGGGGAAGCTGCGTCGCAGCCGCAGCCCCGGTGCCCCCGAGCCTTCCTCCTCCACCACCCTGGGGGGACAGAGGGGGGTGGGTGGGGTGAGAGCACTGTGGCCGCCCCCACCCCCCCCCCCCGGCTGCCACCCCCCCATCTCCCTGCGGACCCCCCCCCCACCGCACCGGAAGAGCAGCAGGCGGTCAGGGCAGGCGTTGACCAGCAGGGACGGGTCGGGGGCCTCACGGCTGGCCCAGGCTCGTGCCGACAGCGAGGTGATGGAGCCGCCCGCCTGCACCACCACGCGCGACGCCTTCGTCAGCCGCCCTGGGGGGACGGGGGGGGGGGGGGGGTGTGTGTCAGCACCCTGCGCAGCTGCACCGCACCCGCCCCGCCCGCTGGCGGCCCCCCCCCCGCCCCCAATCCTGCCCCCGTACCCGTGCCGGGGTCGCAGAGGAAGGAGGAGACGGAGCCGCGGTCGTCGCCGGCCCAGAGGACGCGGCCGGGGGCGTCGAAGCAGAGCGCCAGCACCCTCCCGGGCAGTCGCCCCGCGCCGCCCCGCGCCGCCTTCCCCGTTGAGATGTTCACCACGCGCACCATGTGCCGAGCACTGCCCACCTGCGGGGCAGCGGGGGGTGGGACGGCCCCTAGGGGAGGGGATGTGCCCCCCCCACCCCCAACCTGCCCCTCCAGGTGCTCATGGGGAACGGAGCCCAGAGGACACGTGTAGGACGGGGTGCTGGGGCACAGAGGGGATGGGGGGGGGGGGGGGGGCTGCAGGGGGCCATAGAGGGGTCTGGGGGGGGCTGCGGGGGGGGTCCTGAGGGCTGGGGGGGGGGGGGGATCCTGGGGGGGGGCCCCAGGAGGCTGTAGCGGGCTCCTGGGGGTTGTGAGGGGGGGGGGGTCCTGGGGAGCCACAGGGGGTCACAGAGGGGTCTGGGGGGGCCATAGGGGTACGTATGGGGCGTCATTGAACACAGTGAGGTGGCCAGGACAAGGCGGGGGGGCACCAGGATGCCCTGGGGGGACGTGGGGGGGGACGTGCAGGGGAGGGGTGTGTCCCGGGGCGCCACTGACCACGGTGAGGTTGTTGTTGAGCGGCTGGAAGGCGCAGCAGAGCAGGGCAGCGCCGTCGGGGTCGGGCACGCGGCGGATGCAGCGCCCATCAGCAGGGGCCCAGAGCCGCAGTGTGCCGTCCAGGGAGGCCGACACCAGGACGTCGTTGGAGAGGGACCAGGCGAAGTCGGCCACGCCGCCCCCGTGGCCCCGCAGCACCTGCAGCACCGCCGGGGGCCCCGGCGCCAGCCGGCACACCGAGATGGTGCCGTCCAGCGAGCAGCAGGCCAGCAGGTGCCGATCATCGTGCGCGAACTGTACCTTTGGCACTGCCCGGCCCACAGGTGCCCGTCAGTGCCGGCTACCACGAGGGGAACCCGGCCCCCTGCGCCCCCTCCCCAGTTACCCGCGCTGTCGGTGTGCTGGTCGAAGACGTGGTAGACGCCGGCGAAGGCGTAGTTCTCACTCAGCGTCGTGTCACCGGCCATGGCGCGGCTCGCCTCTGCCAATGGCGTCGGCACCACCCCAGGGGGGCTGTGGACAGACCCAGGTGTTTGGGTGTCAGCACCCTAACCGCCACACCGCCCCCCCCCCCCCCCCAGCACCCACTGACCCCGGGGACCCAGGTGTGCTCACCGCTCATCGGGGGCCCCACGGGGCACCCCAGGGTGGGAGCCGCGGCTCAGGGAGCGCCGGTGTCCCCGGGCCACCCGCGGGTCCTCCTCGAAGTCCTGGGGGAAGGACATGGCTGTGGGGGCCCCCGCACCCGGTGGGGATCCCAGAGGGGTGCTGGGACCCCACAATCCCCAAACCAGGTGCTGGGACCCCCCATGCATTCTGCCCCCCCACCCCCCCCAAACATGCACTGCAGCCCTGTGAATGGGTGCTGAGACCCCCACAGCATGCACAGGAGGGGTGCCATGACCCTCCCATGGCCATACCTCCATGCGGTCGAGGGTGGTGCGGCTGGCACGGAGAGCGCTGCTGCTGTGGGCACGGCAGCTGCTCTGCTCAGAGAGGGCCCCGTAACGCTGGGCCAGCAGACGGGTGCGCACTCGCAGGTACCAGCGCCGGGTGGCCCCCTCCAGTGCCCCTCCCTGCGCTTGCTCCCGCAGCAGCTGGCTGCGGCGCCGCACATACTGTGTCCGGAACTGGGGCCAGCGGGGTGTGCGGTAGGCCGCGTACCTGGGGACACGGCAGTGGGGGCGGGTGGGCTCTCATGCCTGTGGCAGCTGGCATCGCATGCTGGGGGGGGGGGGGGGGGGGGGGCACTGTGTGTGTGTGTGTGGGGGGGGGGGGGGGGGTTGGGTAGATGTACGTGTGTGTCAGGGGCCCAGGTATCAGAGTATCCTCCCTGACAGGCACCCAGGTATCGGGATTCCCCCCACCCCCCCCAAAAGGCACCCACGGATCAGGGTGTGCTCCCTGACACGGACCCGGGTGCCCGGGTTGAGCCGTGTGTGTGTCCCCCTCCCCATGGGACCAGGCATCAGGGCATCACCCCCCCCCCCCGCCCGGGTGCCCCCTCCCGCAAAGGGCTCAGGCGTCGGGACCCCCCCCCCCCCCCGGGGCCCCCGGCCTCACCTGGCATCCACGGCGAGCACCTGCTGCCAGACGGCGGCCATGGCGGCGGCGGCCGCCCCGGGGGGGTCCTGCGGGGAGAGCGGGGTGAGCCTGGGCCCGGGGGCCGCTGTCAGCCGGGCAGGGCGGGGCGGGGGCGGGCCCGGCGGGGGGCGGGGGTGTGTGTGTGTGTGTGTGTGTGTGTGTGTGTGTGTGTGTGATGCTGGTGGTGTCCCTGCAGAGACCCGGGCGGCGGTACCTGCCCGTCCCGCTCCGTCTCCGTGTCCCGCGGCCGCCGGGTCCCCCTCAGGGCCGGGCAGGGCCGGGGCGGGGCGGCCGGAGGGGGGGTGGGGGGGGGCCGGGCGCACTCCCCGCCCCTCCGAAATGGCGGCCACCGCCTCACGCCAAAATGGCGCCGGGCGTCGCCCTGGTGACGGCGCGCGGCGGCGGTGGGCGGGGCCCGCGAGGGGATTGGCAGAGTCCGCAAAGGAGGCGGGGCGGGGCCGCTCCTCTATGGTGCGCCCGTCTTCCTAGCCCTCCCTAGTTCTCGGCCGTTCTGCCCGGCGCCGCTCGCCTGCCCTGGGTCCTCCCGCCCGCCCGCCGCGTTTACGACCTGACGCTGCGCTTGACGGCAGCCCTCCTTCGGTTAGTGCTAGAGTGAGCGGGCGAGCTGGGGACGTCTCGCTTGACGGCAGAGGGACGCTGCTGCTGCGCGACCTTTGCGACGCTCGGCGGGGCGGTCGGCGCTCTTTACGGCAGAAGGCGGCTGTGGGGGGGTGTGTGAGTGCCGGGGGGCTCCGGGGCAGCGGCGGGGCCGGGGGTGGGGGGGCAGCTCCGGGGCCGCCCCGGCCCTCAGGGACACCCCCCCCCCCCCCCAACGTCTCCACCCCGTTCCCCAGGCGCCGTCCCGGGCTCTCCGCGATGGCAGCATGCCGCTGGAGGTGAGGTGGCCTTTCCCCGCGGGGCCGCCGCTGCCCTGGGCCCTGGCCAGCCGCCTGGTCACCGGCCTGGTGGGCACCTACAGCTGCGTCTGGACCAGTGAGTGCCCGCCGGGGGCGGGGGACGGGACGGGACACGGGGCGGCTCTCCCTGGCTCCAGCCCCGTGTCTCCCCTGCCCTCCCCAGGGTACCTGAACCGGCTGCGGGTGCACAACGCCGAGGTGCTGCACGAACTGGTGGAGCGCCGGGGGCCCCGCACCCCCCTCCTCACCCTCTCCAACCACCAGTCCTGCATGGATGACCCCCACCTCTGGGGTATGGCTGGGTGCTCGGGGGGGGGGGTCCCAAGGGTGCGGGAGGGTCCCTAGGGGTCCCAAGGGTGCTGGGGGGGGGGGGGGCAGGGTGTGTGTGTGTGCTGGCGGTGTTCCTAGTGGGTCCCAAGGGTGCTGGGGGGAAGCTGGGTGCAGGAGGGTCCCCAGGGGTCCCAACGATTCTTGGGGGGGAGTCCCAAGGGTGCTGGGGGTGGGGTGCTGGGGGGTCCCAAGGCTGCGGGAGGGTCCCCAGGGTACTGGGGGGGGGTGGGTGGGGTGGTCCTGGGGGTCCCAAGGGTGCTGCAGGGGGGTCCCGGGGGTCTCAAGGGTGCTGGGGGGGGGGGTGGGGTGTCCCTGTGGGTCCCCGGCCAGTCTGGGGGTGCTCCTGCAACCCCCGCTGCTTCCCTCGCCCAGGTTCCCTGAAGCTGCGGCACGTCTGGAGCCTGCACAAGATGCGGTGGTGAGGGGGGGCGGGGGGGTTCGGGGGGGTCCTGGGGAGCCCCCTCCCTGCTCACCCCCCCCCTCCCACCAACCCCCCAGGACCCCCACGGCCGCCGACATTTGCTTCACCCGGGAGCTGCACTCGCGTTTCTTCAGCCTGGGCCGCTGCGTCCCCGTCTGCCGGGGTGAGCGGGATCCCCATCCCTTACTGGGGACATCCCAGTTTGTACTGGGGCTGCTCCCAGTCCGTACTGGAAGGATCCCAGTGCGCTGGTGTCCCCAGGGGACGGCGTGTACCAGCGAGGGATGGACTTCATCCTGGAGAAGCTCAACCAGGGGGACTGGGTGCACGTCTTCCCCGAGGGTACTGGGAGAACTGGGGCATGGGGGGCCGGGGGGGCTCTGCAGGGACTGGGGCTGGGGGAGGTGTGTTTAACGTGGGCACTGGGAGGAACTGGTGGCACTGGGAGGGACTGGGAGGCTTGGGGAGCGCTCTGCTTTCTCTTCCAGATCGGGGGGGGGGACGGGACGCACAGACCCTTGGGGGGGGGGGTGTGTGTCTCCTGTGCTGCCACCCCCCCCCATCCCTGTGTCCCCGCAGGCAAAGTGAACATGGGGCAGGACTTCGTGCGCTTCAAGTGGGGTGAGCCCCCCAACTGCCCCCCATCTCCCACCCGTCCCCACCCTTCACTGCCCCCCCTCAAGGGCCACCCCCCCCCCCAAAACAGCCGCCTTGTTCTCCCCTCCTCCGCAGGCATTGGGCGTCTCCTGGCCGAGTGCCGCCTCGACCCCGTCATCCTGCCGCTCTGGCACGGGGGTGAGCGGGGCTGGGGGGGGCAGCAGGAGGTTTGGGGGGAGCGGGGAGAGCGGGATGGGGGATGCGGGGTGGCGGGAGGGGGTCCCGCGGGGGGGGGGCCTTTCCCACTGTTAGGCTGTGCAGGCACCCGCTGACCCCCCCCCCTGCCAGGCATGAACGACGTCCTGCCCAACGCCCCCCCGTACGTGCCCCGCGTGGGGCAGGTGAGTGGAGCCGGGGGGGGGGTGCACACGGACGCCCTGGCTGTGGGGCGGGCTGTGGGGCGGGCTGTGGGGTACTGACGCTGTCCCGCAGCGCATCACTGTGGTCGTGGGGCGACCGTTCAGCGTCCGGCCTCTCCTGGAGCGGCTGCGGGCCGAGGGCACGTCAACGGTGAGTTTGTGTGTGTGGGGCTCTGCCCCACGGCTCTGTGGGGCCCGCCTTCCCTGGCCCCGGCCCCACGGCTCTGCACGCCCCCCCCCCCCCCCCCCAGGTGGAAATGCGGAAGGCGCTGACGGATTTCGTGCAGAGGGAGTTTGAAGTGCTGCGAGGTCACGCCCGGACCCTGCACCCCACCCCGTAACACGTGGGGCACCCCCACGGATCGACAACCGCGCTGCCCTGCCCCACGGGAGGGTCCTGCCCCACGGCGCGCCCGGCCCCACGGCCCCGTTAGGGTGCCGGCAGAAGGACAGACGGACGGACGGACCCGCCGCCCCCCCCTCCGTGCTCCCAGCTCCCGCACATGGTGCCAATAAAAGGTGGTGGAGCCTCGGTGGTCTCTGGAAGTTTGGGGGGGGGGGCACCCGGTGGGGGTCCGCAGGGGGACAGAGACAAGCCCGGCCTGATCCCACGCGTTTATTGAAGCGGAAGCTGGCAGGGGTGGGGGGGGCATCGCCCTGGAAGGGGCAAAGCAGGGGCTCAGACTTCTCCCCCAGCCCCCTGCAAAAATGGGACTTGGACCCCTCCCCAACCCCCCCCGGAGTGCTGCCACAGAGCAGGGGGTCCCCAAATGTGGAGGGGGGGGCAGGGCTGTGGCCTCCTCCGTCACTCCTCCTTCTTGTCCCGGGGGCCGTCGTGGGCTGCCTGGGGGGGGGGTGGGAGCGAAGGCGCATGCAGGTACGTTAGGAGGTGCAGGGAGGGGTGCAGGGGGTACAGGACCCCAATCACACCCCCCCTCCCCGTACCTGCAGGCGGGCGTGCTGGTCCAGCAGCCGGTCGTACTCCCGCGTCAGCCCCTCGGCCTGGCGCCGCATGGCCTGCACCTCGTTCTCCGCCTTCTCCAGAGCTGCGAGGGGAGGCGGGGGGGGGGGGGTTTGCGTGTTGTCAGGGTCACCCCAAAACCCCCCCCCACCCCCCCCCATCCCTGCCCCCCGTACTGCGCTTGCTGGCCGCCAGCTCCTCTTTCAGCTTCTCCACCTTGGCCTTGAGGGTCTTGTTCTCGTCCCGCGAGGGGGATGCGCTGTCCCCATCACCCCCCGTCTCCTGCAGCTGCTGGGGACACGCGCGCCGGGGGTGGGGGCATGTCAGAGCCTGAGGCACCTGGGGGGGCGGGGGGGGGTGTGCCCCCATCTTCCCACCCCCCCCCCCTTTTTCCCCTTCCCCCCGATACCTTCCGCAAGGCGTCGTTGTCCTCCATGTAGCGACGGGCGGCCTGGCTGGCGCCTTCCGCCTGTTTGCGGAAAGCCTCGCTGGAGGCACCTAGCACGGCCTGCTGCGAGATGAGGGTGACCAGGCGGCGCAGGAGGCTGCAGGAAGAAGGGTGAGCCGGGCCCCGTGACCCCACCTCTTTAGGTATCCACACCCCCCCCCCCCAAAAACCCACCCCAAACCACTCACAAGGAGAGCAGGAGGGCAAAGCCGGCCAGGTAGAGGTTGCGCTGGGCCCGGAACAGCTTCATGTGGAAATGCTCGAGGGCGCCGGGGCTGCTCTGCAGGGCCACCCGCTCCGTCACGTCATATTTGCGGGTCTCCCGCGCCGCGTCTGGGGGAAGGAAGCATCAGTGGGGCGGGGGGAGAGGGGGGAACAGGCAGCCCGGCTTCCCCACCCCGAGACCCCCCTCCAGGGGTGGTGCCAGCACCCACCAAAGAGCAGGAGCACGAGGATGACGATGAGGACGACGAAGACGGTGTTGCCATAGGCCACGGCCAGGCCCACCAGCCGCGACTTGAAGATCTTCTGCCATCTGGGGGAATGGAGAACACGGACGGGAGGTGGGAACCGACCCCCCCACCCCCAGACCCCCACCCCCAGGACACCCCCCCCCAGGCCTCCCCCCACCCCCGGGGACCCCTCCTCAGCCCCAGACCCCCTCTCCCTCCCCCCAGGACACCCCCCCCCCTCAGGACACCCCTTCACGACCCTCAGCCCCCCGGGACCCCCCCTCAGCCCCCCACCCCCGGACACCCCTTCAGGACCCTCCCGCCCCCCCCCCAGGCCCCCTCTCCCCCCCCAGCCCCCCCCCCCCAACCTGGCAGCCGAGACGAAGGGGACGCAGAGCAGGAGGACGAGGAAGACCTCGGCGTAAAGGAAAGTGGCGACCGCCGTCCACTGCAGGCTCATGGTGGCCTGTGGGGGGGGGGGGGGCACAGAGAGCGGCGATGGGGACCCCGGGACCCCCCCGGACCGCCCCTGCCGCGGCCTCGCCCCTCTCACCGCCAACACCGCCCCCGCCTCAAACCGGAAGCCCGGAAAGGGAAGTCCCGCCCACGCCTGGGTGGCAACACCCAATCAAAGACGCCGGAATGTGCCGGCACGCCTACTCTCTCCATCCCGGCGCCTAGAGAGGCGGAAGAAGGAGGCATGGCCGCTTCCGGTCGCGGCCGCCATCTTCCCTCCCGCTCGGAGAGGGGGCGCCGCTACCGCTGGGTCTGTCATGGCCGCAGCGGCCCCGGAGGAGAAGGGTGCCAGATAGTGAGCTCGGGCGGAGGGGGGGGTGGGGGCTGAGGGGACCCGGGGGAGAGGACGACACCAGACCCTGTGGGGAGAGCTGGAGTCCCGCTGGGCCGGGGCATGCCGGGAATCGTAGTCCTCCGGGGTGCTGCGGGGTCGCGCGGGGCACACCGGGAACTATAGTTCTACGTGCCGCGAGGCACGCCGGGAGCTGTAGTCCTGCGTGCCGCGGGGCACGCCGGGAGCTGTAGTCCTCAGGCCAGGCAGCCTGTCCACCATGTTGGCCTGTGTCAATGGGCCCAAGGCATTGGGACAGGGGCGGAGGGGCAGCGGAGGGGCAGCGGAGGGCTGCTGGGCTCCTGTTCCTGACGCTGAGACACACAAAGTTGTGGTAAAAGAGTTGTCATTTTTACAATCCGACGCCTGAGACTGCGCTGCCGGAGACCTAGGGTCGGGCATGAAGAAGGTTTGAGGAAACCGAGCGAAGCACCGCGACGATGGAAGCAGAACCGGCTTCGGTAAACCAGCGACACCTTCAACGCACGGACTGTGCCGGCTACGCAAGCCGCGACCACCCACCGGCGCGTGCCATCGCTCCCACCCGCAGAGACGGTTGTGAGAGATGGAACTCAACAGACATTGTAGAGTGATGGCCTGTAGGCTACGGGAATGACATCTGTGTCTATGGGTGTATGTACATATACATGTATAGGTATAACAACAGGGAAAGCGCCGGTGATTAAGTGGAAGTGTAGGGACTGGGCGTGACATAGATGGTATACAATAAGGGGCAGATAACGGCTGGTTTCGGCTAGGATAAGAGTTAATTTTCACTGAAAGCCAGGACAGGACACAGCCAGGACAGGTGACCCAAACTACCCAAAGCGGGTATTCCACACCGTTATGATGTTATGCTCAGCGTAAAAGAGGCAAGTTGGGAAGGGGTGGCACGGCTCCAGGATGGTCTGTGTGTGTGGTTGTGTTGGGTTTGCGTGGCAAGGTTTTGGTAGCGGGGGGGCTACAGGGGTGGCTTCTGTGAGAAGCTGCCAGAAGCTTCCCCGGTGTCTGACAGAGCCAATGCCAGCCAGCTCCAAGATGGACCCGCCGCTGGCCAAGGCAATCAGCACCTCTGTGAGAACATATTGAAGAAAGAGAAAAACAGTCAGAGAGAGCTTTTGCAGCCAGAGAGAGGAGTGAGAAGATGTGAGAAACTCTGCAGACACCCCAGTCAGTGCAGAAGGAGGGGCAGGAGGTGCTCCAGGCACCGGAGCAGAGATCCCCCTGCAGCCCGTGGTGAAGACCATGGTGAGGCAGGCTGTCCCCCTGCAGCCCATGGAGGGAGGATGAGGGGGTGTAGCAATTCCACCTGCAGCCCCTGGAGGATCCCACACCAGAGCAGGTGGAGGCACCCGAAGGAGGCTGTGGCCCCGTGGGAAGCCCGTCCTGGAGCAAGCTCCTGGCAGGACCTGTGGACCCGTGGAGAGAGGAGCCCACGCCAGAGCAGGTTTGCTGACAGGACTTGTGACCCCGTGGGGGACCCACGCTGGAGCAGTTGGTGAAGGACTGTAGCCCGTGAGAGGGACCCCACACTGGAGCAGGGGAAGGATGAGAGGAGTTCTCCCCCTGAGGAGGAAGAAGTGGCAGAAACGTGTGATGAACTGACTGTAACCCGCATTCCCTGTCCCCCTGTGCTGCTGAGGGGGGCGGAGGTTGAGGCTGGGAGTGAAGTTGAGCCTGGGAAGATGGGGGGGTGGGGGCAGGTGTTTTAAGATTTAGGTGTATTTCTCATTCCTCTACTCTGTTTTGCTTAGTAATATATTAGATTAATTTCCTCTGTAAGTTCAGTCTCTCTCCGCAAAAATTTACGTCCATCCTCCAAACTGGAAACGTCCAGCCCCTGCTCCCAGGACAAAGGTGCCAGCCCCAAAACACGTGCCTGGCCTCAAACCTCCCTCAGCGGCCCTTGCACAGCCCCACTCACATTGGGGCTGTGGGCTCCCCTTAACATATAACAGTTTCCTACCTGTCTCTGTCCCTCCAACAGTTCTATCCAGACAGGGAAGGTCTCAGATGTGAGCGAGTCAACTCAGCAGAAAGCCTCAGGGAAATACTCCTTGGAAGAACACCCTGGGAAACCCTAGTGGGTACACAAAGAACAGCTCTGACCATTCAGCACCTGCAGCACTTTTAAGAACTAAGTCCAGCCCCCAGCCTCATCACACCCACCTGGGCTGCCCAGCCCCAGCACACAGCTGGAAAGATTTGCTCCTAAAGCAGAACAAAAAAACCAACAATGGAGAAGACCTTTTCACAAAGAAACTTTTCCCAATGCTACTTTAATATACACACTCACATTGGGGCTGCGGGCTCGCCTAGCCCAGCAAGGCCTCAACATAGCACCTCACATCACTGACGGCAAAATTCAGCGTTCAAGCTCCAAACTGGAAACGTCGAGCCCCTGCTCCCAGGACAAAGGTGCCAGCCCCAAAACGCGTGCCTGCCTGCCCTCAAACCTCCCACAGCGGCCCTCGCACAGCCCCACTCACATTGGGGCTGCGGGCTCGCCTAGCCCAGCAAGGCCTCAACATAGCACCTCACGGCACTTTCGGCAAATATTTACGTCCATCCTCCGAAACTGGAAACGTCCAGCCCCTGCTCCCAGGACAAAGGTGCCAGCCCCAAAATGGCTGCCTGGACTCAAACCTCCCACAGCGGCCCTCGCACAGCCCCACTCACATTGGGGCTGCGGGCTCGCCTAGCCGAGCAACGCCTCGACATAGCACCTCACGGCACTCTCGGCAAAATTCACCGTTCACGCTCCAAACTGGAAACGTCGAGCCCCTGCTCCCAGGACAAAGGTGCCAGCCCCAAAACGCGTGCCTGGCCTATAGCCTCCCACAGCGGCCCTCGCACAGCCCCACTCACATTGGGGCTGCGGGCTCGCCTAGCCGAGCAAGGCCTCAACATAGCACCTCACGGCACTTTCGGCAAATATTTACGTCCATCCTCCGAAACTGGAAACGTCCAGCCCCTGCTCCCAGGACAAAGGTGCCAGCCCCAAAATGGCTGCCTGGACTCAAACCTCCCACAGCGGCCCTCGCACAGCCCCACTCACATTGGGGCTGCGGGCTCGCCTAGCCCAGCAAGGCCTCAACATAGCACCTCACGGCACTTTCGGCAAATTTTTCGTCCATCCTCCGAAACTGGAAACGTCCAGCCCCTGCTCCCAGGACAAAGGTGCCAGCCCCAAAATGGCTGCCTGGACTCAAACCTCCCACAGCGGCCCTCGCACAGCCCCACTCACATTGGGGCTGCGGGCTCGCCTAGCCCAGCAAGGCCTCAACATAGCACCTCACGGCACTCTCAAACAATATTTCGTCCATCCTCCAAACTGGAAACGTCGAGCCCCTGCTCCCAGGACAAAGGTGCCAGCCCCAAAATGCGTGCCTGCCCTAAAACCTCCCACAGCGGCCCTCGCACAGCCCCACTCACATTGGGGCTGCGGGCTCGCCTAGCCCAGCAAGGCCTCAACATAGCACCTCACGGCACTTTCGGCAAATATTTACGTCCATCCTCCGAAACTGGAAACGTCCAGCCCCTGCTCCCAGGACAAAGGTGCCAGCCCCAAAATGGCTGCCTGGACTCAAACCTCCCACAGCGGCCCTCGCACAGCCCCACTCACATTGGGGCTGCGGGCTCGCCTAGCCCAGCAAGGCCTCAACATAGCACCTCACGGCACTCGCCACCACAATTTACAGAATTCCTCCGAAACTGGAAACGTCCAGCCCCTGCTCCCAGGACAAAGGTGCCAGCCCCAAAATGGCTGCCTGGACTCAAACCTCCCACAGCGGCCCTCGCACAGCCCCACTCACATTGGGGCTGCGGGCTCGCCTAGCCCAGCAAGGCCTCAACATAGCACCTCACGGCACTTTCGGCAAATATTTCTGTCCATCCTCCAAACTGGAAACGTCCAGCCCCTGCTCCCAGGACAAAGGTGCCAGCCCCAAAAATGGCTGCCTGGACTCAAACCTCCCACAGCGGCCCTCGCACAGCCCCACTCACATTGGGGCTGCGGGCTCGCCTAGCCCAGCAAGGCCTCAACATAGCACCTCACGGCACTTTCGGCAAATATTTAAGTCCATCCTCCGAAACTGGAAACGTCCAGCCCCTGCTCCCAGGACAAAGGTGCCAGCCCCAAAATGGCTGCCTGGACTCAAACCTCCCACAGCGGCCCTCGCACAGCCCCACTCACATTGGGGCTGCGGGCTCGCCTAGCCCAGCAAGGCCTCAACATAGCACCTCACGGCACTTTCGGCAAATATTTACGTCCATCCTCCGAAACTGGAAACGTCCAGCCCCTGCTCCCAGGACAAAGGTGCCAGCCCCAAAATGGCTGCCTGGACTCAAACCTCCCACAGCGGCCCTCGCACAGCCCCACTCACATTGGGGCTGCGGGCTCGCCTAGCCCAGCAAGGCCTCAACATAGCACCTCACGGCACTTTCGGCAAATATTTCGTCCATCCTCCGAAAGTGGAAACGTCCAGCCCCTGCTCCCAGGACAAAGGTGCCAGCCCCAAAATGGCTGCCTGGCCTCAAACCTCCCACAGCGGCCCTCGCACAGCCCCACTCACATTGGGGCTGCGGGCTCGCCTAGCCCAGCAAGGCCTCAACATAGCACCTCACGGCACTTTCGGCAAATATTTACGTCCATCCTCCGAAACTGGAAACGTCCAGCCCCTGCTCCCAGGACAAAGGTGCCAGCCCCAAAACATGTGCCTGGACTCAAACCTCCCACAGCGGCCCTCGCACAGCCCCACTCACATTGGGGCTGCGGGCTCGCCTAGCCCAGCAAGGCCTCAACATAGCACCTCACGGCACTCGCCACCACAATTTTCGTCAATCCTCCAAACTGGAAACGTCCAGCCCCTGCTCCCAGGACAAAGGTGCCAGCCCCAAAATGGCTGCCTGGACTCAAACCTCCCACAGCGGCCCTCGCACAGCCCCACTCACATTGGGGCTGCGGGCTCGCCTAGCCCAGCAAGGCCTCAACATAGCACCTCACGGCACTTTCGGCAAATATTTCTGTCCATCCTCCGAAACTGGAAACGTCCAGCCCCTGCTCCCAGGACAAAGGTGCCAGCCCCAAAACACGTGCCTGGCCTCAAACCTCCCACAGCGGCCCTCGCACAGCCCCACTCACATTGGGGCTGCGGGCTCGCCTAGCCCAGCAAGGCCTCAACATAGCACCTCACGGCACTTTCGGCAAATATTTCTGTCCATCCTCCGAAACTGGAAACGTCCAGCCCCTGCTCCCAGGACAAAGGTGCCAGCCCCAAACATGGCTGCCTGGACTCAAACCTCCCACAGCGGCCCTCGCACAGCCCCACTCACATTGGGGCTGCGGGCTCGCCTAGCCCAGCAAGGCCTCAACATAGCACCTCACGGCACTTTCGGCAAATATTTAAGTCCATCCTCCGAAACTGGAAACGTCCAGCCCCTGCTCCCAGGACAAAGGTGCCAGCCCCAAAATGGCTGCCTGGACTCAAACCTCCCACAGCGGCCCTCGCACAGCCCCACTCACATTGGGGCTGCGGGCTCGCCTAGCCCAGCAAGGCCTCAACATAGCACCTCACGGCACTTTCGGCAAATATTTACGTCCATCCTCCGAAACTGGAAACGTCCAGCCCCTGCTCCCAGGACAAAGGTGCCAGCCCCAAAATGGCTGCCTGGACTCAAACCTCCCACAGCGGCCCTCGCACAGCCCCACTCACATTGGGGCTGCGGGCTCGCCTAGCCCAGCAAGGCCTCAACATAGCACCTCACGGCACTTTCGGCAAATATTTCTGTCCATCCTCCAAACTGGAAACGTCCAGCCCCTGCTCCCAGGACAAAGGTGCCAGCCCCAAACCCTGTGCCTGGCCTCAAACCTCCCACAGCGGCCCTCGCACAGCCCCACTCACATTGGGGCTGCGGGCTCGCCTAGCCCAGCAAGGCCTCAACATAGCACCTCACGGCACTTTCGGCAAATATTTACGTCCATCCTCCGAAAGTGGAAACGTCCAGCCCCTGCTCCCAGGACAAAGGTGCCAGCCCCAAAATGGCTGCCTGGACTCAAACCTCCCACAGCGGCCCTCGCACAGCCCCACTCACATTGGGGCTGCGGGCTCGCCTAGCCCAGCAAGGCCTCAACATAGCACCTCACGGCACTTTCGGCAAATATTTCTGTCCATCCTCCGAAACTGGAAACGTCCAGCCCCTGCTCCCAGGACAAAGGTGCCAGCCCCAAACTTGGCTGCCTGGACTCAAACCTCCCACAGCGGCCCTCGCACAGCCACACTCACATTGGGGCTGCGGGCTCGCCTAGCCCAGCAAGGCCTCAACATAGCACCTCACGGCACTCTCAAACAAAATTTGGCGTTCACGCTCCAAACTGGAAACGTCCAGCCCCTGCTCCCAGGACAAAGGTGCCAGCCCCAAAATGGCTGCCTGGACTCAAACCTCCCACAGCGGCCCTCGCACAGCCCCACTCACATTGGGGCTGCGGGCTCGCCTAGCCCAGCAAGGCCTCAACATAGCACCTCACGGCACTTTCGGCAAATATTTCTGTCCATCCTCCAAACTGGAAACGTCCAGCCCCTGCTCCCAGGACAAAGGTGCCAGCCCCAAAACATGTGCCTGGACTCAAACCTCCCACAGCGGCCCTCGCACAGCCCCACTCACATTGGGGCTGCGGGCTCGCCTAGCCCAGCAAGGCCTCAACATAGCACCTCACGGCACTTTCGGCAAATATTTACGTCCATCCTCCGAAACTGGAAACGTCCAGCCCCTGCTCCCAGGACAAAGGTGCCAGCCCCAAAATGGCTGCCTGGACTCAAACCTCCCACAGCGGCCCTCGCACAGCCCCACTCACATTGGGGCTGCGGGCTCGCCTAGCCCAGCAAGGCCTCAACATAGCACCTCACGGCACTTTCGGCAAATATTTACGTCCATCCTCCGAAACTGGAAACGTCCAGCCCCTGCTCCCAGGACAAAGGTGCCAGCCCCAAAACATGTGCCTGGCCTCAAACCTCCCACAGCGGCCCTCGCACAGCCCCACTCACATTGGGGCTGCGGGCTCGCCTAGCCCAGCAAGGCCTCAACATAGCACCTCACGGCACTTTCGGCAAATATTTACGTCCATCCTCCGAAACTGGAAACGTCCAGCCCCTGCTCCCAGGACAAAGGTGCCAGCCCCAAAATGGCTGCCTGGACTCAAACCTCCCACAGCGGCCCTCGCACAGCCCCACTCACATTGGGGCTGCGGGCTCGCCTAGCCCAGCAAGGCCTCAACATAGCGCCTCACGTCACTCTCGGCAAAAATTTTCGTAAATCCTCCAAAACTGGAAACGTCGAGCCCCTGCTCCCAGGACAAAGGTGCCAGCCCCAAAATGGCTGCCTGGACTCAAACCTCCCACAGCGGCCCTCGCACAGCCCCACTCACATTGGGGCTGCGGGCTCGCCTAGCCCAGCAAGGCCTCAACATAGCACCTCACGGCACTTTCGGCAAATATTTAAGTCCATCCTCCAAACTGGAAACGTCCAGCCCCTGCTCCCAGGACAAAGGTGCCAGCCCCAAAATGGCTGCCTGGACTCAAACCTCCCACAGCGGCCCTCGCACAGCCCCACTCACATTGGGGCTGCGGGCTCGCCTAGCCCAGCAAGGCCTCAACATAGCACCTCACGGCACTTTCGGCAAATATTTACGTCCATCCTCCGAAACTGGAAACGTCCAGCCCCTGCTCCCAGGACAAAGGTGCCAGCCCCAAAATGGCTGCCTGGACTCAAACCTCCCACAGCGGCCCTCGCACAGCCCCTCTCACATTGGGGCTGCGGGCTCGCCTAGCCGAGCAAGGCCTCAACATAGCACCTCACGGCACTTTCGGCAAATATTTACGTCCATCCTCCGAAACTGGAAACGTCCAGCCCCTGCTCCCAGGACAAAGGTGCCAGCCCCAAAATGGCTGCCTGGACTCAAACCTCCCACAGCGGCCCTCGCACAGCCCCACTCACATTGGGGCTGCGGGCTCGCCTAGCCCAGCAAGGCCTCAACATAGCACCTCACGGCACTTTCGGCAAATATTTCGTCCATCCTCCGAAACTGGAAACGTCCAGCCCCTGCTCCCAGGACAAAGGTGCCAGCCCCAAAATGGCTGCCTGGACTCAAACCTCCCACAGCGGCCCTCGCACAGCCCCACTCACATTGGGGCTGCGGGCTCGCCTAGCCCAGCAAGGCCTCAACATAGCACCTCACGGCACTTTCGGCAAATATTTCTGTCCATCCTCCGAAACTGGAAACGTCCAGCCCCTGCTCCCAGGACAAAGGTGCCAGCCCCAAAATGGCTGCCTGGACTCAAACCTCCCACAGCGGCCCTCGCACAGCCCCACTCACATTGGGGCTGCGGGCTCGCCTAGCCCAGCAAGGCCTCAACATAGCACCTCACGGCACTTTCGGCAAATATTTACGTCCATCCTCCGAAACTGGAAACGTCCAGCCCCTGCTCCCAGGACAAAGGTGCCAGCCCCAAAATGGCTGCCTGGACTCAAACCTCCCACAGCGGCCCTCGCACAGCCCCACTCACATTGGGGCTGCGGGCTCGCCTAGCCCAGCAAGGCCTCAACATAGCACCTCACGGCACTGATTGCGAAAATTTTCGTCCATCCTCCGAAACTGGAAACGTCCAGCCCCTGCTCCCAGGACAAAGGTGCCAGCCCCAAAACGCGTGCCTGCCCTCAAACCTCCCACAGCGGCCCTCGCACAGCCCCACTCACATTGGGGCTGCGGGCTCGCCTAGCCCAGCAAGGCCTCAACATAGCACCTCACGGCACTTTCGGCAAATATTTCTGTCCATCCTCCGAAACTGGAAACGTCCAGCCCCTGCTCCCAGGACAAAGGTGCCAGCCCCAAAACACGTGCCTGGACTCAAACCTCCCACAGCGGCCCTCGCACAGCCCCACTCACATTGGGGCTGCGGGCTCGCCTAGCCCAGCAAGGCCTCAACATAGCACCTCACGGCACTTTCGGCAAATATTTCTGTCCATCCTCCGAAACTGGAAACGTCCAGCCCCTGCTCCCAGGACAAAGGTGCCAGCCCCAAAACACGTGCCTGGACTCAAACCTCCCACAGCGGCCCTCGCACAGCCCCACTCACATTGGGGCTGCGGGCTCGCCTAGCCCAGCAAGGCCTCAACATAGCACCTCACGGCACTTTCGGCAAATATTTACGTCCATCCTCCGAAACTGGAAACGTCCAGCCCCTGCTCCCAGGACAAAGGTGCCAGCCCCAAAATGGCTGCCTGGACTCAAACCTCCCACAGCGGCCCTCGCACAGCCCCACTCACATTGGGGCTGCGGGCTCGCCTAGCCCAGCAAGGCCTCAACATAGCACCTCACGGCACTTTCGGCAAATATTTACGTCCATCCTCCGAAAGTGGAAACGTCCAGCCCCTGCTCCCAGGACAAAGGTGCCAGCCCCAAAATGGCTGCCTGGACTCAAACCTCCCACAGCGGCCCTCGCACAGCCCCACTCACATTGGGGCTGCGGGCTCGCCTAGCCCAGCAAGGCCTCAACATAGCACCTCACGGCACTTTCGGCAAATATTTCTGTCCATCCTCCAAACTGGAAACGTCCAGCCCCTGCTCCCAGGACAAAGGTGCCAGCCCCAAAACACGTGCCTGGCCTCAAACCTCCCACAGCGGCCCTCGCACAGCCCCTCTCACATTGGGGCTGCGGGCTCGCCTAGCCCAGCAAGGCCTCAACATAGCACCTCACGGCACTTTCGGCAAATATTTACGTCCATCCTCCGAAACTGGAAACGTCCAGCCCCTGCTCCCAGGACAAAGGTGCCAGCCCCAAAATGGCTGCCTGGACTCAAACCTCCCACAGCGGCCCTCGCACAGCCCCACTCACATTGGGGCTGCGGGCTCGCCTAGCCCAGCAAGGCCTCAACATAGCACCTCACGGCACTTTCGGCAAATATTTATGTCCATCCTCCGAAACTGGAAACGTCCAGCCCCTGCTCCCAGGACAAAGGTGCCAGCCCCAAAATGGCTGCCTGGACTCAAACCTCCCACAGCGGCCCTCGCACAGCCCCTCTCACATTGGGGCTGCGGGCTCGCCTAGCCCAGCAAGGCCTCAACATAGCACCTCACGGCACTCGCCATGAAAATTTACGTCCATCCTCCAAACTGGAAACGTCCAGCCCCTGCTCCCAGGACAAAGGTGCCAGCCCCAAAATGGCTGCCTGGACTCAAACCTCCCACAGCGGCCCTCGCACAGCCCCACTCACATTGGGGCTGCGGGCTCGCCTAGCCCAGCAAGGCCTCAACATAGCACCTCACGGCACTTTCGGCAAATATTTCTGTCCATCCTCCAAACTGGAAACGTCCAGCCCCTGCTCCCAGGACAAAGGTGCCAGCCCCAAAATGGCTGCCTGGACTCAAACCTCCCACAGCGGCCCTCGCACAGCCCCACTCACATTGGGGCTGCGGGCTCGCCTAGCCCAGCAAGGCCTCAACATAGCACCTCACGGCACTTTCGGCAAATATTTACGTCCATCCTCCGAAACTGGAAACGTCCAGCCCCTGCTCCCAGGACAAAGGTGCCAGCCCCAAAATGGCTGCCTGGACTCAAACCTCCCACAGCGGCCCTCGCACAGCCCCACTCACATTGGGGCTGCGGGCTCGCCTAGCCCAGCAAGGCCTCAACATAGCACCTCACGGCACTTTCGGCAAATATTTAAGTCCATCCTCCGAAACTGGAAACGTCCAGCCCCTGCTCCCAGGACAAAGGTGCCAGCCCCAAAACACTGTGCCTGGCCTCAAACCTCCCACAGCGGCCCTCGCACAGCCCCACTCACATTGGGGCTGCGGGCTCGCCTAGCCGAGCAAGGCCTCAACATAGCACCTCACGGCACTTTAGGCAAATATTTTCGTAAATCCTCCAAAACTGGAAACGTCGAGCCCCTGCTCCCAGGACAAAGGTGCCAGCCCCAAAATGGCTGCCTGGACTCAAACCTCCCACAGCGGCCCTCGCACAGCCCCACTCACATTGGGGCTGCGGGCTCGCCTAGCCGAGCAAGGCCTCAACATAGCACCTCACGTCACTCTCAAACAAAATTTGGCGTTCACGCTCCAAACTGGAAACGTCGAGCCCCTGCTCCCAGGACAAAGGTGCCAGCCCCAAACATGGCTGCCTGGACTCAAACCTCCCACAGCGGCCCTCGCACAGCCCCACTCACATTGGGGCTGCGGGCTCGCCTAGCCCAGCAA